>NC_087476.1:120893761-120928761 GCF_036417665.1 Passer domesticus | reverse complement strand
AAAGAGATTTGGCCCCAAGCACTGCAGCAGTTCGGGAGAATGAGGAGAGAGGGAGGGTGCAATTAAGCTGTAGCAGTAAATGAATGTTTTTGTGTTTTACCCCTGCCACCTCCAATCAGGCTTTGCTCCCATGTACCTGTTGGAAAGCCTGCTGAAAGAAGCCAGGTGTCTCCCCATCCAAGCCTGACACCCAGCATGGGAATGACCCTTCCCAAGGCCGTGCTTGGGGTACCACTGAAGGCATTGACCTGTTTAAAAGGGGTCATGTGCAGGAACAGAGGCGTTTATTAGGAAACAATTATTAGACTGGAGGCAAATTGAGCAGCTTTATTAATGGAAATGGCAAAAAGCAGCTCTGTGGAGTCTGCAAAAGGAGTAGAGGTTGAGCCCAAATTTACCTGTGCCTGCTCATGCTCCAGCACCCAGTATCCGGCCACGAAGAGGTGATAGGAAGAGCATGGCTTTGGCTGGTGTCACTTATTTAACTTCCCCCCTGGCTGATAGGTGGGAAATTGCTCTTCAGAGGCTAGAACAGAATGGCAAAAAATCCCTCAAACCAAAAATCTCAAACCAAAATCTCAAACCAATTCCCCTATCCAAGCTGAGCCTGAATTATAAGGAGACATCAGGAAGGAGAAAACCTTTTTGTTTGTAAAGAACTTGTCAACCTTATAAAATAGGATTAAACAAGGGTGTTCAGAGGTGCTTCCAGTGAGGTGCTGGGAATGTGGTCCAGCTCTGGTGGTCCTGGGAGCTGGCAGGAGCAGTAACAAAGCCATGGGAAGAGCAGACCCTGCGCTCTGTGCAGCTCTCCGAGGGCTGTGTGTTTTCCAGGGTTGGTGCCAAGAGCTGCGTGATTGGGGTTGTTTTATCCTTTTTTTTTTTTTTTTTTTTTGTGGTGTTTCTGTGTGCCTTCCTGCTGAGAGGTGGCTCTTTTGACATGTTGTTATAGTGATGGAAGGAGCATGGATACACATTCCTCCGCTCCGCGCGCGAGACATATGGGAGCCAGATTGTACCTGTCACAAGTTGCCAACCTGGATTTCTGGGGTGTAAGGGGACACGTTCCCGAGGGAATTTCCACTTGACGTTCCTGATTGCTTTGGCTAATATTTGCTTTGTGACCTCCCCAGTAGCGGATCCGGCACGCGGCGCCGCTCCGGCAGCGGGAATGTCCGGCTTGCACCAACACTGCTGGAGATTCACCCCTGGAAGTGCAGAGGCAGCTCCATGCACTGGACACGTTGCATGGGAAAATTTGACTTTCCAGCTGAATCCCGGGTGTTTCGTGTCACTTTAGACGTGTTTTGCACCTAAAGTGGGTGTTGGGACCGCTCAGATCTGGAGCATGCACAGCCAGGGTGCTGAGTGGAGTTGGTGCAGATTCCCTTGGTTATTCTTGGTCACGCTGCTTTGCTGGAGCCATGCACAAGTGTTGGGATGTGCAGGACATCCCATTCCAGCCTGGATTCCTTGGAGGAATGTGGCAAACCTTTGCTGCTGACTCCTTTCTCGGGGGTCCCATCATGCGAGCATGCGCCTGTTGTGCAGGCTGTTAAATCTGACTGCTCCTGAAAACACTTCCATTTGAAAATTGATTTCAGTTTTATTGGAATAATCAGTATTATTTTAGAAAATCGATATATCATCAGCCTGAAGCAATTTGTAAGCGTTTTCAGTTTACTGAATTAAAAAAAAAAAAGAAAAAAAAATCTTTGGGCTTTTCTCCCAATTGATAGATGCATTTTTAACTGTCAAAACTGCAAAATCTAAAAACAAAAGCCAGAGGTCTGAAGCATGGAAAGGGAAAGGTGGGTGCTGTGCTGAAGGGTAGACATTTCCCAATTTCCCATGTCTGGATTTTACTTTGTCTGGGGGACAGAGGGGGTAAATTGGTGTTGCTGTCTGAACTTAGGTGCTCTGAACTCTAAGCCAGGATGATCATTCTGAGCTAACCCTGAGTGTGCTGGTTGGAGTTCCTGGGGCAAGTTTTGGGGTGAAACCTCAGCTTTGGAGAAAGGCCACTCAAAGCAGGGCCCCTGCTGGACCCAGACTCCCTGAGGCTGATGTTACACATCCCTTCCAGTGCCATCCAGCACAGGAGAGATGCCAGTGGCAGCAGGGAGACCTGCACTGCTCCAGGCTGGACACTGTGCTCTCCACCAGGCCTCTGGAATTGTGCTGCTGCTGCTCAATCAGGGAAAAAAAATCACAGCTTTCCAAATTGCACATCATCCCTCCTGTGGCCATGGCATTCTGGGATGCAGGAGGGACACTCAGAACCTTAATTATCCATGTGTGCAGCAGAATAGGAGCTATGAAAGCAGATGCTGCAGTTTGGGAACAAGTAAAGTGAAGATATATCCCTAGGAATGGTTTGTTATGGAAAAATTTTGCTCTTGGACCAGCACTGCCAGCTCCCCCCTGCTTTCTGTGTGTGGGTGGTGTTTGCTGTTCATCAAGGCTTGACTTACATCACAGAGTGCTCCTGAGAAGGCCCTTGGCATATGACTTGGTGAGACCAGCTTGGGTCCAGGCTTCTCAAAATGTAAAAAGATAAAGAAAACGGGGGTGGGAGGATGGCAGAACACTGCCCTGGGTGGAAAAGTTCCACTTGGATGTTTTGGTTTGGGAAGAGGCAGCAGAGGAAGGGAGTGGGTGAATGTGAAGGAAGCGTTACCAAACCAGCCCCCACACACATTTCATCCTATCATTATCAAAGTTTTATGAGCATCTGGTCTTGGCCCCAAAATCTATTCAATTGAGGGATTTTTTTTTTTTCAAATCTGTCTGGGTTTGACTACAAGCAGAATCTGCTGTAATTCTCTTTTTTCTTTTCTCCCCCTCTATTGATTTTACCTGGGCTGGCTTTGCACAGGCAGAGCCGTGCAGACCTGAGCTCCACATGTGGCACATAAACCACGTGTGCCACAGAGTGGCTGCTCACAGATTTTATTCCCCAAGGGAGAATTTGTCCAGGAGTGTCTCTGTTACTCAAAAACACTTTCTCATCCTTTTAAAGCCAGAGCAAATGCTGGTGCAGGGTTTGGCAGCACTGAACAGAGCGGGGAGGAAATGGGCAAGGAAAGGTGGGATTGGGCAAGAAGAACCAGTTTTGTGTTATTTTTCCAGAAACAAAAGTTGTATAAGGACTTGGATGAACTTCTGGACACAAACTCCCATCAGTTGTTGAAGATCTTTTTGTTTGTTGACAGTGGATTATTTCCTTAGGTGCCTGAAGAAGTGATAGGTTTGTTTGGTGACTTCAGTGCAGTGATAGTTTTTGTCCATCCAGAAAAATCCTCATTCCTGGGCCACAATCCATGGCTGAGTTCAATTTGACTTGTGGGTCATTTAAAGCAGTGTCTTAAGGTTTGTTTTTAAGAAGCAAAGGAAAAAGGAAAGGAGAAAGGATCAAAAAAAAAAAAAAGTCTGAGCAGGTCAGCTCCCATGTTATATTCAACCTTTAGTTTCAAGATGCATTTACCAAGTTCTGCCAGGACTGCAAACCGTGGAGGTTTTAAGGCTCTTGGGAATTTTTAGGAAGGCTTTCTGGTGCAGGTCTGAGGTAGCCAGGCATCCTGAGACATCACAGGCAGATAGAGCTCCCAGCGAGCTGGTTTGACAGGTGGGTTTGCTCAGTTTAAGGGACTTTATCCTTAAGTCTAGGGAGCTTAACATGGAATGAACATTTAATTTCACATTTATACAGCTTTAAAACCATTTGTTCTTTTAGCTTTTTTTTTTTTCCTTTTGATGTATTCAACAACATGTTCCCTTCTGTGCCTGTAGAGGGAGGGGGCCTGGCTGGAGGGATCTTGGATGTGCTCCCACATTTGTGCCACGGTCCCTTCCAGCAGCTCTGGGACCACAGGCAGGTCGAGAGGCAGAACTGTTCTATGAACTGCTGGTGTTTTTCCAGAAATATCTGCCTGGGCATCCTGGCCCCATGCTGTGGATGGCTCCCAGCCAAGGGCATTGGGAACCACTGGGAACTCCCACCTGATTTCCAAGAGATTGCTAAATCCTAGGCCTATTTAAAACCCTGCTGCAGCACCCAGAACTTCAGGCTACTTCAGAAATCCTAAAAGCACAGACAAATTTCCCAAGAAAGGGTCACGAGCATGGAGACAATGGAGCGAGTGACCTGCCTTGTTTGGCTGTAATTTCACATATGTTATTTGACATATTTAACATATTTATTTACACATCACGCTAAAACCCAGCTTCTGCTGTTTCTGACTTGCATTTGTGCTGAGGAGTTACTGTGTTCCAGTGCTTCACCTTGCCCCAAGTATTAAGTGTCAGTCTCCCTCCTCCAGAAAAAGACCAAGGATCCCTGGAACTTCACCACTAAAATGCGTGGGATGTGCAAGGGAGGGAAGAAAAAAAGTTTCCAGCTAAAAATATCTGATGTTAAACATTCAGGTTGGCCAAATAGCAGATAAATAAATAGTTTAAATATTTTCCAGGTCTAATTGTTCCTGTATTTAGTCTGGGCTTTACTTTACTGAACAAAAGTGAAAACAAGTAAAGTAGAGGATAAGCATAAATAGCTGGATTCTGCCAGAAATATTTAGAGTTTCTGCACTGCAGGAACCAGGCATGGGTTTGTTGTTTGCTGGCTCCAGCCCTTTTGTTTGAAGGTTTATATATTTCTTGTGCCTACTTAAGTACAGCCAAACTGCTCCTTGATTCTCTGAGTGCAAACAGCCCAGGAAGTGAGCAAAGGTAGGAAGGAGATGCAGGCATTCCAAATCTGTCCCCCAGCCTAACCAGTATCTGTGGGATTGATCTACTCACCTTCAGGAGCATCATAAAAAATAAAGGGCTGATAAAATGGGCATTTAGAAAGTTAGGAAAAAACCCAAACAAACTAGGAAACTAGGAAAAAATGAAATTAGAAGGACTAAAGACTTGCTTGAACAAAAATGGGAATGGCCACCTCACAGAAATGGCCAGCTTTAAATTTTATGGGTTCACCTCTTTTTGTTCCAGAGGAAATGATGCAAATTTTAATTTAATAATAAATGAAAAAAAACCTTCATAAACTTAAAAAAAAAAAGCAGCAATTCATGTTGGCATTTTTATATTCACTCTGATTGACCCCAAATGCTGCTCAGAGAATGGTGCTGTATGGTGACACCCATAGTCTGGAGTCTGGGATACAGCTTGGAACAAGACAAGCCCTGCCATGGGAAAGGTACTGGAAATGTGGAACTTTTCAGGGTCATTCTGACCATCTGAATATTTCTGATTAACTTTGAACAGGCACAGTAGAAAATAACTCAGTTTCCTGGTAGCAATGTGAATATTCCCAGAAAAAAAGATCAATACTTTCTCCTGGATAGTTTTGGATTTACAGAAACACATTTTTATACTGGAGAAATTGGTTTGAGTTCTAATTCCCAAGCAAGTCCCTTGATAATCTGTGGCATTTTTTTTTAAGTGGACCCATGGAAATCTCTTGCAGGAAAGTGACAAGGACAAACTCTTCCTCTCCCTATGAAGAAGAATAATGTTATCCTAAAAGCCTGGGAAGTACTAGGAAGACAAGCTCAGCTTTCCTCTGAAAAGAATTTTATTCCCCATCTTATAGCTTGATTGCAACTCAGTGAATAGAAAGATGGACACAAGGCTTTGCTTCACTCTTAATTAACACCTGGATAATTTTGTGTCTCTTAAGCTCTGTAGAAATTTCTCATGCCATCCTGGGGGAGGACAAGGTGTTGTCTTTAGGTGTTCACTTGACCGGCAGGGACCACAGGGCTGGACTTTTCTGCCCAGAGGAACCTGGGGATGTGGCTGCCACAGCTGCAAAGAGCCTGCTGGGTTGTTGGGTGTCTTTGGCTCCTTTAGACCCTTTAGATCTGTGGTGCAAAGTGAAGCCATGGCCAGAACCCTTTTGGGAGCCAGAAGGACTGGAGATGCCTCTTGCGTGTTGCAGCAGAGACCCAAGATGATTTTTTGAATGTTGATCCCAGTAAAAGTGTAACCATTCCCAGAGCAATCACCACCAAATTTAAAAAATAGCATCAGGAAGAATTATTACTTGAGGGTTTTTAGCAATTACTCAAGTCAACATCATTTGCTGAAGTGGGTAATTCTTTATTGGATTGTGGTTTGACTTGAATCTGTTCTTTTTCCATTCCTGTTGTGCAACCTTCCCCTAATTCCTAATTTGCTTCTCTAGACCCTTTTCTTAGAACAAGCAGCAAGCTTTTGGTGTGTGTTGCTAGCAAAAAGCCAGCCCAGGGAAGGAAGCAAGACTGAGTTGTTTTGTACACCCCCAAAATCAGGTATATTTCATTACTGAGCAATGGATTCCAGTTGCTCCCATCTGCTGGTGTCACTTTTGTTGTGACTGGGTGTGTTGGGTTAAATTTTGTGTTGGTCACCGTGAGGAACATGGGCACGGAGGACACCTTGGTAGTCCCATGGATCCACTGTGCCAAATGGCTGCACCCAGCCTCCTGAGCAGCTCCAAATGGACTGGCCTGGCCACCAGAACGAAAATTGGGAATTCCTGCCAGCTCTGCTCAGGCTTAATTTCTCTCTGTTGCTCTGTGGCACCACCCACCCTCAGGGAGGTAGAGATGAGATAATCTCACAAAGCACAGTCATCCTTAAAAAGGTGCTTAAGGGAGTGTACAGACCCCAAAATCCAAGGTGAAACCAACTCTTACTGTGATTGCTGTGAGCTTACCACGCTTCAGGCACCTTTAGGCTAAATGTGAATATCAAACACCAAATTATCTCAACCTACAAAAAACTTCAGTGTTCTGTGTGGTCTAAAAATATCCTTTGTTATCCGTGAGACAGTCCTGGGTGAGGTCAATGCAATAAAATATGCTGCAACCCTCAAATTTAGGTTCGTGTTCTCATGTTCAATACGAAAATCAAAGGGACAGGAGGAGGATTGTTTCCCATGGCTGAAGAGCAAAGCACATGCATTAGCTTAATAATATTAGTTGTGAGATGCAGAGATAAGAGAGGTGGGTGGGGAGCAGCAGTTCCCATCTGAGCCCTAATGGGGACTGTGGGAAAAATCCAGTGAGCAAACCCCAAACCCGGGTGAAAGTCGTTGCAGCTGAAACCCATTACACACCCCAACTCAGCCCAAGCTGGCAGAAATTTTGCAAACCTTTTGATGAACCTGGGCTGAGTTTTGAGCTAATCTGGCCTGAGTTAGAGAGTCAGGTGGAAGTGCTCTTGTTTGGGCTGAATTATGCTCTGTTTTTGAACTCGAAAGCCAATGTGAAATTTAGGATGTGAGAAACCAACACAGACCCAGAGAGCTGAAGAAGATGTTTATAGAGCTGTGGAAAACCAGGAGATCACCTGATTCTCTCAGTACCATTTTGTTAAATTTGATGTCATTCGCGGCTTCGTTTAGAAAGGCTCAGCCAATTCTTGTTTATGCCTTTTCTCAGAAATTCTCATTTATGTGCTGTTTCCACCACATTGTTGGAGGGCAGATCTGCATTAAACACTCAGAGAGCGCCAGTGAAATGAAAACAAGATGAAATAAAATTTCCAGGTTCTGCTATAACTTCTTCAATGCAGAAAGAGTATTTCTGCTGATTCAAACCTAGAAAAAGCAGTACAGAATCATAGCTTGGTTTGGGTTAGAAGGGGCCTTGAAGATCATCTATTTCCACCCTCTGTAATTCATGGCAATATTATTTATTTTAAGAACAGTGGAGCTTTGTGGGACAGCCTCTGTTGTACCTCTGGGCATGATGAACACGTGTCCCACAGTGCTTCTTTCTCCTCTTTGGTGGCACCTTTGCCAAGGTGGCAGGGTTTTGTGCAGTCCTTTTCCACGCAGGTGCTGCTGCACAAAGGAAAAGCCAGCAAGCAACATCCATAACTCCTGGATCTCACCCTGCTTTGATTACCTGGGCACAAGTTGCTACACACCTTACCCCTGCTGAGGAGGTGGGTGGTCTTTCACTGCATCTTCAAGGTGAAAAGGCAGCTTGTAACTGGTCATCTGGTGGAGCAGGAAAGCTTGGACATGCTTGGTTTTTTAATTTTTTTTTTTCCCCTGGGAAAATAACACAAAAAGCAAATGTAGAGAGTCAGAGTTACATTCAAATATTCAGCCAGGCTCTCAGCTGGTTTCGTTTAAGGGAATTTCTGCTGAATCCTGAGCAGCTCAGCCAGATGATGCTGGCAGCGTAAGCATGTGGCTACTTGCAGTCAAAATATGAAGCTGGCTTTATGCTTTTTAAAGATATAAAATTAAAAGTATTTGCCGGTTGCAGAATAGTGTGTCCTGTGAATGAAGTGCTTCACTTTAGGGTGATATGTTGTGACTTCTGAAAATTTGAAATACCTGTTATGGATCAGCTCTCACTTAGTGGGGACTGTATTTGTCAGGCGGTGATTGAAGTTGCAAATCAGTATTCTCCAAGCCTGGAATTTCCAATGGGGAGGCAGATAGCTGCAAAAACATCAGTTTTAAGAATAAAATAAAATGAAACAAGCAGTAATAAGAAAAAAAAAGTACTTGACAGGCAAATTTGGTGTTACACGTTCTGCATTTCTTTTCAGTCTTTCAAACTTTCTGAACACTATAATTTGTTTCTAGTGTTAGCATCACTATCATCAAAGATGTTGGACTCTATTAGCTCAGCTGTCTGAGGGATGTCTTTTTAAAAAGGAGGAGAGTAGGGGGGAAAAAACCACACCCCACCAACAAGTTCAGCCACTTGAATTTAAGCATAATCACTTTTCTTACCATGTATCTTATTTGCAATCAAGGCAAAGACAGCAGGAGAAATCTCAGTCAACTGCTCACTTGCCCCAAGACAGGCAGAGGTTTTGCATTAGCTGTGGCTTTGCTGAGGTTACTCTTTCCAAGCAGGAATGCTGTGTGGAATGACTTGTGCCACAGCATGGACCGAGATTTGGGTTAAACAAAGCCTGTCATTTTATGTGGCGGTTCAAAAATGCCTCTCAGTGGATGTTCCCTTCTACCCATCATTTTTCCTGGGATGTAGGGGTCCCTCTCTCCAGACTCGGCTCTAATAGTAGCTTTTTCAGTTAAAAACAGAGCAGATGTAGGATGGTGGGGCAGAGAGCAATACATGATCATCAGTTAGGTGGAGGAGAAGGTGTGGATCCTCCTGGTCGAGGCTCTACACTGAAATAGAAGAAATTGAGGCAGACCTTAGCTCTGGTATGGTCTCCCTTCCTCAGCATGCCATGGACACCTTCTCAGACAGGGATGTTGGTCCTTCCCTTCTGTTGGGCCTGGAAAGTGCCCCCTGGGCTCCAGAGTTAGTGCCTTTCACTGCTGGAGATCAATAGTTCATCATCGTGTTGTGGTCTTGCCTTGCCTCTTTTCTGGTCGTAGTTATTAGCAGGATACTACCTTTGTCAGATGAGTTATTTATTTGAAATGATTTACCAATTAGTTCCGTTGCTGAATTAATAAACAGATCAGGTTTGCACGTGTAGTCAAAGCAAAATGCAGGTTTGCCTTCAAAGCTGGATGGGGCATGTGGCATCTTCCTGTTTGGTTGCAGGAAAAGAACTCTTTCAGACTGGTTTTAATGGCCAACATGGAAACTAAAGCATGGAATATTAACTTTCTGTGAGCACCCCTCACATCTGCTTGAAAATGTTCTTTCTGGAGCAATCCCTGATGGTACCTTCCTGCACTGGGATAGCCAAAGGGAGACACAGAGTCAGCCCAAACTGACAAAACAAAATTTCAATGAACATTGCTGGGAGATATTTGCAGGGTGTCACCAGCTTTGCTCACGTCTGTTGTTAGTATTTCAAAATGTGTTTTTTTATGCAGAACATGGGCCAGAGATTTTTTTTTTAATGTCAGGATTCCAACTTTTTTTCCTGGGTTTTTAGAGCATTTGCCACTCAATTCATATATCAGCAATTATGTTCTCATGAAAGCCACTATATAAAATGAACATGACCAAGGATGGAGGCTCTTTCCTATTGCTAATTCTCTACTAGAAAAAGAAAAAAAAAGAAAAAAACAAAAAAGAAAAAAAAAAAAGAAAAAAAAAACCAACTAGAAACCAACCCTGTGTAAATCTCTCCATGTGATTTGTTTAAATGTGTACTAGACAATGAGGGATATTAGACACACGTGTGATCCTTGAAGGGGATGAAGATCACTTGTGTGTTCTCTGCTTCCTCTTGATTTTGTGCTGTTTGGTGAAGCCGAGATGTTTTGGGGCAGGGTGTTCTGGATCCGTGGGACTGTGGAAGAGGGCATGCAGTGTGAGAGAGAGAGAGACAGAGTCTGTCATGGCTGAGCCACAAGTGATGGAAATGTGCTGCAGGCTAATTTGTTCCTCGTGGAAGAATTACAGGATTTAGGATGGATATATGTCAAAATGACTGGTTTGCTGCAGGAAAGTGTGTGGGATGAGACTGGATTTAGTCAAGTAGGGAGAGACAGAGGGGCTTTGAGGTTTGTTTACACTGGGAGGAAAAGAGCAGGAGATGGTGGTGGGGACAGGGAGGTGATTGCCCAGGGCAATGGGTAATGAATTTCCCAAAGTGGTTGATGTTTTGCCTGCATGTGGATATGGAGCCAGACCTTTATATGTTTTCAGAAGCACGTGTTTGGTTATAAACATATACAGAAAGCAATCTATTTAGTCCCCAAGATGAGGAACATGAGCAGCCCCAAATTCTAGCACTGATTGTGTTCCACAGGCTTTAGTGACTTTACCACTTTCATGCATGGAAAACTTCTTTCTGATGTGCTTGGAAACTTTTCCTCCAGTTCCTTTACTATTTGCAATGACCTTTCTCTTTCAGTCAAAAATATAAATTGTATTTTTAAGTACAGAAATGCTGCTCACCTGTCACTGAACCTCTGGAGGAAGAGGCTCTGATGGAAGCTCTGTTTTCTGCTGATTTTGGGGCGTGTGGCAGCTCTGGCCTTCACTGCTTGATGATCTGGGGACTCATTTGAGCAGAAGGTGACCCAGATTCCCATTCTCTCTGCCTGACTCAGATTTGGGCTGTTTTTCACAATAACCCCTCCAAAGAAATGCACGATCTGGAAAACCTCTGCCAAATATCATAATGGCACTTGAGGTTTGGGCTGGTTAGTTACATCAAATGAAACAAAAGCAACTTCCTGACAATAGAAGAAACCATTCCCATTGTGAGTGAAAATCATTTTCAAACATGAAAATGCACCAGCCAGGTCAAGTAATGCTTATGAAAAATTCTCAGGTGCTACTTTGATATGCTCAGCAAAGGAACTTTAATTTAATGGGATTCAGTTGAAAAGAACCAATCAAGGAACAGTGGAAAAGCTGAATGCCCAACACAAATACCTGCAGTTCCACCCAAACAATGCCATTGTTGGGCTGTAATCAGGAGAGGACTTTCAAACAATGGCTGGAGGCGTCCCTGGCCGGTTGGTGCAGGTAAGGCACTGGATGACTAATGCCTGGTGTGTATCTGGGTACACACATCGCTGTTTACTAATCTCTTCCTTTCTTAGTCATCCTCAAAAGACTCCTCAAAGCAGCACGAGCGCTTTTTACAATAAGCAGTGTTGTGTTTGTGATGCAAGTTGCTGGATGCAGAATTCAACTTTGCTGTAGCTGTGGTTCGCTTGAACGATCTTGACCTGATCTTGGAGGGTTTGAAAGGCTAATCCATTCATTCCTATTCCAGACATACACAGATTAGGCTTCTGTTGAAACAACTTGCACTTTTGGAATAGCAACAAAACTGCAATCGGCTTTGCATGTGTCTTAAATTTCAAGCCTGGGGAATGATACTGCCCTTTGTGCCCTTCTTTTGCTCTCTTACCCAAGGAGCACAACTGTGCTGGTCAGACACAGTGCACTCTTTCTAGCTGGTAAATTCAGCAGCTGGAGCTCTCAGGCATGGCTTCTGCTTGATTTCTAGTTTGGGTAGACTGTATAGCTTCAGTATGAGGTGAGCTGACGAGTTATCTTATGTGAGTGAGCTCCAAGTGCAGTTTATCTTGCTTCAACATTTACTTTCTTTCACAGAGTTTTAAGTGAGTCTCTCAAGGAAGAAGGTGGAGGGGGAAAACGCACCTGGTGGCTTTGAAATAGTCACTTCTCATTTCTCTTTTCAGGTATCAGGTGCTAACAGAAATGTTTCACAGCCAGGCCATGCACTGGAGCAAGTGACATCTGGTCTATACATCCTCCTAGATCTATGGAGATACACCCACTGTCCTACATGTACGTGCCTTTAGGCCCCTACACCCAGCTGTGGGTGCCTGTACTTAGCTGATGAGCTCTGATTAGGTGTTGTTAATTTTCATGTTGGACTGTGCTGTGAGCTGCAGGTGATGGTGTGCTGGGGAGCTGTGCACAGCCTGCACATGTGGGCGGCTCCTTGTGCCTGTTACCGACCCTGAAGGTCAGAGCTTGGTGGACTGGGGTCTGAGCTTCACTTAGACTTGGAAAGCAAAGATACAGCTGTCTCAAGGAGCAGGATGGGAATGGGGCGGTCTGGTGAGTGTCCATAGGGAAGTGACATCAGTTGTCCACCTCTCATGCACCTGCTGATGTATGCACATGTGCAACTGCGTATATACACATTATATATGTCCTTTCTATGGTAGCATCTATGTGCAAATTCATCTGATGCCAATCAGAAGAGCACAGAATAGTTTGGGTTGGAAGAGGCCTTAAACATAATCTAAAAGCCATCTTAAAACACTGGACAGTTTCCTTGTCTAGCATGATGCTGCATAAATCTGCCCTGTGGTCCCGGGCTTGTCCAGCTCCATTTTAGAAATTATTTTCTTTGACACTTATTCCTTTCATGCAGCAGAATTATGATCCCAGGTGCATAGTGGTGACTTTGGAACTTTTTTTCTCCTCTCTCTGAGCAAAGAGGAGAGTTCTAGGGAGGCATGGGCTTCCCTTCACCATGTATGGGACTTTACAAGTGAGCGAGCCTCGTGCAGTCACCAGACCTGGCACAGGCTGCTGGGAAGAGATTGTGGCCCCAGACTGAAAGGTTCTGGTTAGCTTGCATGGACTATTGGCCAGCTCGCTTTCAAAGGTGGATGGGAATAAGTGTCTGCCTCTGAATTGCTGGTAAAAAATGGTACTTTTGGACGTATCTATTGTTGGACCAGCCATGGAAAGGCACCGCACCAAGGAGAGCTCCTCCGTGGTCGCTGCCACTGCAGCCTTGACCTATGAGGGTGCCTTGTCCAGGCTGGGATGCCTTAGGGTTGTGAGTGGGGGAATTCTCCACAGAGCTGGAGATGCAAAGAGGGCAGATACAATTCCCTGCTGCACATTCACAGCCGGCACAGTGCGTGGAGCGGGCTGCACGGGAATGAGGCAGCGCCTTGTCCCGCAGCGAGCTCCCGCGCCACTCAAACCCTGCGCCTTGACTCGGGCTACGGTCCTTCACGTGGGCTGTGCTACACTGACAAAGAAAAAGGCTTTTTGTATTGTCTCTGCCAGGCTGACCTTTAGAGTGTTTACTTTTCAATCAGCTTTAAGCGGGCGAGCTCGAACTCCCCCGCGTGAGCAAGTTCAGCGCCGGAGCGCTCTCGCCCAAACATTTGCCAAGATAACGCCGAAGTGACAAATAAACACGAGTTGTTTTTACAGGTGTAAAATCAACAGATCAAATGCTGACCCTGGCCGTGGTGGTGAAGCCGGCCAGCGTTGTGTTTGAAGAATACCACTGCATCATTTACACTTGCAAACCCTTTGTAATCTTAATCTCTTTGTGGCTTTTATGTTATACTGGCCCCCCAAGGTTAAAGAAAGAGATTTAGACCTTAAACACAAATCCAGCCTTCAAGCTCTGGAATTATCTTTGCCTTTAAATGCAACTGATCAATGCCCATTTCTTTTGAAAATAAAACCCTTTTGAACCTTGAAAGCCTTCCACTGTTGAGCTATGTCTAAGTGCCACATGGGGAAATGGGCAGAAAAAAAGCCCATTTTTCCCTTAGTGCTTGCATTAGAGGTCCTAAAGTTCAGTCCAACGCAATCAATTTAATTGGCGCTAGCTCTAGTGACAAATTATACTGGTTTACACTCAAGTGTAGCACAGATTCCTCAAACGCTGGGAAAGAAGGGAGATACACTTCTTGGTCTCTACTTAAAGAGGGCAACAGTATTGGAAAAGGAGCACATTTAATTTATCACTGTCAGAGCAGGTGCAAAGTTTAATTCTAACTAAAAGCATTAAACAATTAACCCAGACAGTCTGGCCCTTCGGAAAACGCTCAGTTGCAGGGAACACATGGACCAGATTACCAATGGAAAAAAGTCATGGCTCCTCTTTTATTTAAATGAATATCTCCTACCACTTAAAAAAGAAAAAAAAAAAAGGAAAGATGGAAAGAAAAAGGGAAAGAACTTTATAGAGTTCTGAAAATTAGTGAATAAAGGGTAAGATGGGAAACTTCATCAGATTGGCAGGAAATAGCTGTCATTTAAGTAATTAATTGATCTTTGATACTCTATGAATTAGGGAATCTATAACCTGCTGATACTATCTCTCTATGGTACGCATGCACATGCTTTTCAAAGTGCCTGGCTACTGTTCTCTTCTGCAAGGTAATGTGCTCCTTAGGCTGGGTTTTATCCCTTTGACATGCTGAAGAAACACAAGGGCTCTTTGCAAACCAGGCATAGCTTGCCCAGAGGCATTTGCAACCTGTGGTTTCGATTTCATAGAGAAGATTCCCCCAACCTGAAGTCCCATTGGAGAAAGCCAGTAAATCCATCCTTCAATAATCCTTCCTTCAACAGCAGAGTGAGGTCCCAAAGCTACAGCAGACGTCAGTGCTGGCGTGAATTTAAACAATGCTTTGGCAGGTAAAAATAGCATTGGATGAGGGGCTGAGTGTGGTACAGGTGGTGCAGAATTTGGGGCTAAAATCGCATTGTGGAGGACAGCTTGCAGAATCACTCTGTCAGATGGCGAGGTTGAGTTAGTTTTGTATCCATGAGTTATGCATTTACAGTAAAATCCATCTTTCCATGATTTAAGAGAAGGAACAATCAGGTGTTTTGTCCAAAAGAATCTCATGTGTATTGTGAAGAAGTGAACTCTTCAGTAGAGTTAACAAAGGAAGGGCTTGAATCCTTCCATGGGGTCTCTGGGCATCCTCACGGTCTTCTCAAAGTGGGTAAAAATTCCTGTCATTTCTAGTATGTTTTGTGTTGGTCTAAATTTGAATAGCCAAGGCAATTTAGAAATCTGTCCTTTCTTTCTGAGCCTTTATAAAATATGTGTCTGCGGAGGATAAATCGCTTCATTATATTCCATTATTTTGTGGATAACGTGCTGGTGATATCGAAACAATGAGAATAATAATATTGTTCCCACTCCAGTGCCATCAACAGATTCCCTCCTTCCACCGTCATTTCAGCATCATTACCATGTCTCATTGCTTAGACCTTAGGTAGCCAATTTTGAAGCAATTCATCCTCGCAAGAAATGCCAAATGCCCATGTCAGGCGTTCAGGCTGCATTTTTCAAACTCCCAGGTACAAAGCCATGCAGGCTCAAAGGTTTGGATGCTTATGATATTGTGTAACCTGAGCTGGTGTGCTTCAAATGTATTAGAAATGTGACTTTTTTCCTTATTTTTTGAAACCTGCCAAGCATGCTATTGAGCAAAGACTCATTTTCAGACATGCACGAGCAGTGCAAATGGCTTGAAATTAGGTGGGATTTTTTGCTTATGTACGTGTGAATGGGAATTTAACTCTGCAATTTATAGAGAACTTATCCTCAAGACCTGGAACAGCACAGAAATTGGATGTGTGGGATTTTGGTGGACTTTGTGGCTCCTGCCTTGTCTTTGCTTTCCTTCCTCATCCCTTTGGGATTTGTTGAGGTGGTTGATGAGACTGGGACCACTCTGGGAATGGGTGCATCCCACACCAGTACCTGCTGAAGGTGCAGCCACAGCTGGGAGCTCTTAGGAGAAGGAAGCAGAAAATGTGAAAGCGCACAGAAAAACTTTGCTGAGATAATTTTCCTATTTCTCCCTTCCTTTCTCCCAGAGATTTTAAAATTGTTTTTATCCCTTCAAGTCTAAAACCATTTATTACAAATACCAACATGAATTTCCTTGCAGTAGGATAAACACTCAGCTGCTCCACTTATTGGAGTACTGCAACATAAACAAACCCAGACCCAACGATTTCTGCAGCGAATCCTTCCTCTGGTGGGGAGTGGTGTTTCTGCTCTGCAATCAAGCTGGTGTTTGCATCCTAACAACACGTTCTGAATGACAGGATCCCACATGTACTTTTATACAGCAGAGAGATAAGGGGAGGCAGAGGAAGGAATACAAATAATGGCCCTGGCTGTTCTTTGTGTGTTGGGGTGGCACAAGTGATAGGCAAAGCAAAAAAAACCCTGGCTGTGTTCTGGTGCAAACCATGAAACTTTAGGTCTTGTCTGCTCCAGTCTCACCAAGGGCCAGGTTGGACCAGAATGAGTCTGGTAGGGCTGTCCCCAGTGAAAAAGTGACAAAATTGGATTATTTTATACCAGTTTTGTATGTTGGCCTTTCTAGGATTTGTTGTCAAGATTTTCCTTTCAGTCCTGAAAAAAAAGGGCAGAATGAGAAGAATGAGGATGAGCAACAATTACAATTAAAATTTTGATGTTTTTTATAGGATTTCACAAGCTGTGACTTTCAAGTAAAGCATCAAGTTTCCAGAACTTACATTCAAATTGTGACATCTGGTACAATCCAGTCCCTAAAATTGATGTCTATTGCCTCCTTCCTTTAAAACTCCTAGCATCTGAAAATGGGATGGGTTAGAGAGAGTTGGGAATTCCATTTCAAAGCAGGACCAAGATGTCAACAAGCAGGTTGTCCAGCTCCCATCATGGTGGAGCATGGAACATGTAAAGCACCTCTGGTCTACCTGCTGTGTCTTATTTCAGAGAAAAAGGACCTCAATTTGCTCTCACTTACACCACTGGAGGATTTGTTGGATATTAAAACCTTAAAGTATGATTTCCCACAGCTTTTCCGTCTTTCAGTCATAACAAAATAGTTGCAGCTAACTAAATTTGTCCAACATA
This sequence comes from Passer domesticus, assembly GCF_036417665.1. Classification (NCBI taxonomy): domain Eukaryota; kingdom Metazoa; phylum Chordata; class Aves; order Passeriformes; family Passeridae; genus Passer; species Passer domesticus. The sequence goes on along the minus strand of NC_087476.1, from coordinate 120,911,694 downwards.
AAAATAACAATATAGTAAAAGAAAAAATATTTTCTCTGTCTGTAAGTTACATTGTAACAAAAAATTTGAGTTTTTTAAACTGGGGAAAAACCCTATCTTACATTGGACCAAAAGAGAAGGTGTTGACAATATCCCAGAGAATATTTTGAGGAGGTCAAATCTAAACACTTTTTTTTCCCCCTACCGCCACTCAATTTCTCAGGAAAATTTGGAATTTTCCTTGTAGTGGGAGCAGCTCTTTACCTCTGTCATAAGAGGAGGTGGAATCTTCTCTTCAGCCATACAGTTGCATAATCCCTTTTTTTCAGTGTGTTATGCCACTACCCTTCATCTTGGTACATGGTGATGAACTCCTCAGGTTTTATTGAACTTTTTATTTTCTATTATTCAGCTTTTTATATCAGTTTTACGTGGATCACCTTGCAGTTGGTTCACATGTCTCCTTCCTTGGTGCCCTGGGAATGAAGGAACTCCTCTGTGACAAGTTATGTGCCCACTTGAGGAGCATTTGCTCAAAGCCTCACCCAACTGGACCTTGAATTGGGTAAATAGTTATGTCCCAGAAACACGGTCCTCCTTGTGATGCTAAGCAGAGGAGGGGAAGGCTGAGAAGCCTTCCATAAAATGAAATTAAAAAAATAAAAATAAAAATTAAAAAGAAAAATCTGTGAATAGAGCAGGGCAGGATGAACCAATCAGTGCTGAACGTGTGATGCTCCCTCATGGGATTCACCCAATTCAGGCCACGAGTAGAGGAAATATTTAAGTGTGTCCTAAAGTGTGCCTTACACTTGAGTAGCATTTGCATTCTTATCTAAGGTAAAGCAATGGCTTTAGAGTCTCCATGAAAATGAAAATTGTCAGGAGTTGGAGTCTCTGTGACTTCAGCAGGGCTGGGGTCAGGCCCTGCTTTGCCCACCCCGCGATGGCAAAGCAGATTTCCTTACGGCATCCCGGTGCAAGCCTCCCTTGGATTTACCTTCCTGGGGAGATGCTCCACGGGAGTACAGAGGGCGAAATCCACCCCTGCTGCAAACCATACACCAGGATGGCAAACCTGGGTGTGCCCTTTTGTCCAAAGTCTGTGTCAGGAACCTGTGAAGAGCCAGGAAAGCTGCTGGTAGCGCGCGGATTCCGGCGGAGCGCGGAAGGGGTTTTGTTGATACGCTCTTTAAAAGCATGATCTGCTTTCTGCTGCTAGTTAAAGAGGGTAGTGGCAGTCTTTAGTGGCTGTGTCAATGTAGCCCATGTTATTATGTACAGATGTGCCAGCTGCAAGTAGGCATTATCTCTTTGATAGTGCTAAGCACTTTACAGTGGGTCAGGGAAGTGCAGCTCTCAACCAATAGATCTAATTGCAATCCTTTTATGTTCTCTATGATTGCAGGTTTCTCCAGCATTATAAACAAATAGTAATCAACTAAACCTGTTACCTCTGAGCAGAGATGTCACGATATGAAATATTAACTGTTCCAAATACAGTAATGATGGTTTAAAACTGTATTTGTTCTTGAAGGTAAAAAATAAGGGGGAAAACCAGGAGCGCTAGCACTGGCAGCATGAAGAGCCCTCTGGCTCTCTTTCCTCTAATGAAAAATTGTGTCTGTGTACGACATGTTTTATGTGGTCAAATACAGTGTAAATATTGTGTACATCTTTTGCTATTGCAACAACATATCAACAGCACCACAAATAATCTCTGCATCCAAATCTACATTTTTAAAGATACTGTTATGTTAATACAAGAAAAGCTTGTGTTTTCTTAGCTCAAGAAATTCTAGACATGTGCCTTGGATGTGTGGCTGATGAGATGGAGTAGAGCTGGAAGTGGGGAAGAGCCTGGTTTCACCAATTTTTTCCCATACCTCAGGAGATTTTTTGTGGAAGCTCTTTCTGTGTATTTGGCTTCCTGGTGAGAGGGAAAGGAGAAGTTATTTGATGAGCAGACTTTTTAAGTCCTTAAACTGAGTAGTGTCTCCTCATGCTTGCAAGCTGGACAGTTTTGGGTTTTGGACAAGTTTGATTAGGAAAGGGGTCCCAGGGACCTGATCTGCCCATGTTATTGAGCTCTCTTGATCTGACAAGACTGGGCTTGGGCTGGCACATAGAAATTCCTTACTGGCCCAACACCAAAGCGTACCAGAACTAATTAAACTTTTTTTGTGGTGTAGCTGGTGGAGTTTGAGTGCCTGTGCATCTGCACAATTTAGTTTACTGGTTGGTTATAGAGATGGCTTCAGGGAGGTGCTGGTACCTGGATGAATGTGAGGTGTCCATGGCTTAGACATCGGCTCCTCGGCTGCTGAAGGAGCCCCTGGAAACAGCCTGAGCATCCTGGAGCACTGAAATGGGGACTTTCCACATAAATTGATCATGAAGGAGAGTTTATGAAATCTTTCACGGCTTGGGATTTAATCAGCTCTGCTCGATGCAGCCCTAATGCAAGGTGAACTTGTTGATGGCTTCCACTGGAGGGTAAAACAGCCCAAGGAAAAGCTGGGGCCGTACTGCAGCCTGTGTTTCCTCTTGCTCTCATGCTGATGCAAAGCAAAGTAATTAGCTGAGCGTTGTGGCTGCTCATTGTTACTCATACAGAGGCATAAATAACCCGACCAACGCCTTCCCACCCCCACCTGCATCTGTCTCTTTCCCGGTGTGCCCCCCCTTTGTCCCAGGGGCATCCCAGGCTGACCCCCCACCAGCGCCTGGCCAAAGGGGGTCAGTGTTAGGCTGGGCTTTGTGCCTCCTCCACGCCCCCAGCTCCCACTCATCCGGGGAGTGAGAGATGGAGATTGGGAATTAAAATGTCTTTAAAAAGAAAATAAGCTTTTGTATCAGCCAGCTGGCGAAAGGATAAAGGACTGTGCTCACAAGATGCAATCAAAATTCAACAGTGTTTTATTAAACATGTAATATTATCAAACTAAACAAAAGAGCCCTCAATGGCTGGGAATACAATGCGATACAATTTATTTCATTTTTTTTTCCCATGGTGTCATTCATACAAAAGTGTCATTGAGCATTCGGCTCCCAGTAACGAGCTGCACATGCAAATACCAGTACACATGGTGGGCCAGGCAGTGGAATGCAATGTGTCCTGCAGGTAGACCACAGATAATTCAGGTTTTTTCCTGGATAACTGCTGCTAATGCACAGGGAGAATGGGTAGCTTATGGAATTAACCAGCCAAAGAAGCCAAGTTTAACTGTCTGCTGAGGATTTTGCTCAGGAAACAGTTTACCAGGTGGTTTTCTCCAAGCCAGCCCTGGAGGCAGGCTCCAGTGCCTCACCCCACAAGGGCAGCAAATCAGCACCTGATTTTGCCCTTTATGTTGATTTTTATATTCCACTCTCAGTTAGTCTTTCTAGCACCTAATTGAAGTCAGTCACTAAAAGAATGCTGTGTACAACACTGAACAAAACATTTAGGTGCTCCTCTATTTCCATAGTTAGTCTTGCACCAGTACAGACACAGACCCAATGCAAAGTCTGGGCACCTGGACCAGGCCTAGGTTTTGCAGACACAGAACTGCTTTTATCTGACAGGTTTTGGAGATTCCAGTCAATGGGAGAGCACAGAATGGTGAAACGAGGATGTTGGAGCCCTTCTCCAGGTCCTGGTGAGGTGCTCATGCAGTAAGGGGGTGGGAGCATGGGCTGGAAGGGCTAACACCTCCATCCCAGGCTCTTAATCCCACCTTGAGGTGGGTGTAAAGGACAGCTTCAAGTGCAAGGCAGAGGTGAATCAGTTATAATTATCTCCAAAGAGCGATCAACAATTAAATTGCATTATTAACTCTGAATCTCACTGGAAATATGTGCTATCTTTCTTTTAAATACCTGAGGTATAGCTCTTCCCCTGACTATATTTACTCGGTGAATTTTGGTCCCTTAAAGGACTGGCAGCTGAACAATCTATCAATTAAAAAGAGTGGGGGGTGGAAATTGTGCCTGGCCTCCATCAGCTCAGGCAAGCGAGTTGGTGTAAAGGTGTTTGTGAACAGCAGCCCGGGAGCAACTCGTCTGCAAAAGCTTTTCTTCCCTGCAGAACCCCAAAGGCAAGGCAGCATGGAAGGAAAAAAAGCAAAACCAAAATCACTAAGAAGCCCTAACCTTGTAACATACAGTTTTTGCTAAAAATATATATTAATAATATATTATTGAGCGGGTATAGATGAAGAAGGCCAGGGAAAGAGTAAGCAATAAGAGTGTGAGCAAGGTCAGTGTTCCTTGCCCGAGGACAGCACAATCAATAAGAGCTGGTCAATACCTGCTTTATTACTACACTCCCACTCCGAGCAAAATCGTTTTAAAATTAAGAATATATTTTGCAAAACTGAATTAACGATATTGAATATTTTGCTCTTTGATATGACTAGCCTTCAAAATCAAATTATTAAATATGGAAAAAAGCATATTGGTTCAGCTAAGAATTTTTTTTTTGTCCCTGGAAAGGAAGTGGCTGGTTTGTGATTCCCACTTGTGCCTGGGCATTAAATTACACTGGATGCTGCCCCCGCCTTTCCTTGAAAGGTGGAATGCAAAGATATTTGAGTTTGTTTCCAAATGGCTCCTTTTTTTGCTTTGGAGATGAAATTGTGATGGATAAAGCCGAGTGTGTAAAATGGAGACTGGCAGTAAACTTCTGCAGATGTGATGTTTGTCTCTGCCCAGCTCGGCGCCCAGAGGATTCAGCCCATCCTAAAACCACACGATTTTGTGAACCATCCCCACCCTCTCCCCTGCCTTTTTGGGCTTCCCAGCTGGTTCACTGGGAGCACGTATTGATGGTGTTAATTTGGAGCTGGCGTGGAGGCTTGCTGCAGGCAGGTTACTCAGCAAGGCAGTATCAAAGGGTGAGACACGATCTGTCCCTGCTCCCCGGGGCAGCTCTGGCTCTGCTGGATTGTGCCAGGTCGCTCCCACCTTTCACTCCAAAGTTTAGAGCCTGCAGTAACTTGAGCAAATCTTGTTTCATTGGGTTAAAATGATTACATGGGTTTAGGATGGCCATTTATCACGCTGAATTTTGTTTCCTTTGGAGGGAAGGGAAGAGAAGCTCTTTTATTTAGCTGTATCTGTGTTTTGAAGGCTTAGCTTCGGTGGGAGCTCTGCAGGGATGCTGCCAGTCCCACAGTGGTGGTGTGAGAGGGAGGCCAGTGGGTGCTTGGTGCAGAGCAGCTGGCTGGGGAGCTTCCCTTTCCAACATTTGTCCTGGGGATCTTGATCTGGTGTCCAGATGTATGGCTCAAGCCTGGGAGGGTGGTGTCAGGGCTGTCTGCCTGCAGGAAAATGCTGAAAACAGCCAAGTGCCAACCTCATCTCCCACAGCAGGGTCTTAGGAGATGCTGCTCCTCTCTTGTCACCCTCCCCAAATCCCTCCAGAGCCTCGCTGGTGTCTGCCATGCACTCCCTTGTTGACATTTGTTTTGCAGGAGTTATCAGCTGCTGGATGCAGGTAGGACATGAGATGGCAATCTGCCCTGAAATTGTGAGATATTGAGAAGATTCAGGCCTTTAGGGTTGGTTTGTTGGTTGGGTTTTTTTAAAGTTTTACTCTTTTATTGTTTGCTGCTTGACTGCTTCATCTAATTCTCCTTGAAACATTTAGACATGATTCTCCCAGGGCAGACGGAGAGCTTTCTCCCTAAAAATGTGTCCTGGCTCTTTGAGCATCAAGGGGTAGCTGGATGCTTGAGCTCCAAAGCAAAATCCCTCACTTTTCACTGTATTGATTGAAATGCTGTAAAATACATTTCTCTTCCAAGCCCTGGTGCTGCTCCTCCTTGTGAGGACCAAGCTGCCTTCAACCCCAGCAGCTCCACAGGGATGGTTTTCAAATTGGTGCAGCCTGACATGCAACTTTTGTGGCTGCTTACCCATATCTGGAACCTCCAGGAGGATGCTGGAGAGATTTAACCCAGCAGCTTTTGACCAGTGCAGGGACTTCTGATGGGGATGGAGGCTTGGACCCAAACTTGTGAGGGGAGAGGTTTGAATTTCCATCACCTCTTCCCTGCATCTGTCAGTCTGAGAGCACTTGAATTTATTTTGTTTTGGGGGCACCAAAGACCTGGCCTGGATGTTACTGGTTGCATTTTTGTGACTGTGGTAGTGGCTCTGATGCAGCAATTGCCTCTGTTCAGCCCAAAATCCAAGTTAGAGGACCCTTCCTTAATAATCTCCAGGACAAAAGAAAGGGAAATGGTTGTGTAGTAGGAGGAACATCAGGCTTTGAAGAAGAGGAAGCTCAAACCATTTGTAGCTGTTTTCCTTGAGAATTTAGAGGAGGGAGGGAAGCATCCCTAAAATTCATGGTGTTGAGTTCTTGATATTGGGATGGTTTAGTGATGCCCAGCACTTCCTCCAGGGGTCTTTGTAGGGAGGAATGATGCATCTGTTGTTTTCCTCTTGTCCAAATTTTGTGGACATGCAGCAGGAGTACATTGAAACAGGTCCTAATGACATTTTTATTGGCAGGGAGTGGGAAAGTCAACAAATTAAGCGATTCAGAAGAAAAAAAATTGGAAAAATTGGAAAACCTTGAATCCAGGGTGATCTCTGATGTCCTTGACCCCAGCATTGTGGTGGGACAAATTTTACCAATTTACTTCTGGGTCTTTGCTGCTGCATCCTCAGGGATTCTCTCTCGTGTTGGGCATTGTGGGAGGGGATGGGTGGCAGTCCCTCCTGCTTTGTAAACATAACTTGGCTTCACAGGCATTTTTAAAGAAAGATTTCTGAGGCTGACTGGTGGGTTAATGGGAGATCAGGACAGCTGAACCTTGGTAACAGGAGGAGAGGAAGGAGGAGTGTTATACACAAAGAGCTAAGGGCAAAACCTAAAAAGTGAGGTTTGTAAAATACTTATTTTTTGTGTGTTGGGGCAGGAACCCCTTAGCTGAACCACTGCAGTGGGTTGCTCTGACATGGCACATCCCTGCTGCCACCGTTGGTGTCACGCTGTCTCCAGCAAGGATCTGCTGGCCTTGGGAATCATGGTCTAGCTCCAGCATGGCTCTTTTGGCACATGATCTGCACGGAAACACTCCTGCAAGCACTGGGAGGGTGGAGAGGCAGAGCCTTAAGACTTTAAATAAATTGACGCTAAGTCAAAACCCAAACAAAAGGAGGGTGAGAGGGAAGGAGCTCGCTAAACAGCCTTGTTCACCCTTACAGATATTTTATATGTGGCAGTTAATGGCAGTGGTGAGCTAGTTAGTGATCAGCCTGGAAATACACCTTGCAAAGGGCTCGATCCACCCGTACAGGAAGAAGGGCAGCTGACCACCCCGGCAGGAAAACATTCCTGTCGGTGTTCTTCTCCATTTTAATTTATTTTATTCTTTCTGTGCATGTCAGAGAAGGACGCAGAGGAAAACCAATGGATTGCATAAAGAAACCACTTTCCAGAGGCACCCTTTAATTCACAGGGAGCATGCGCCACCGCACCCGCTTGGCGGGACACCTGCAATCTTTAAGGCCCAATTAGTCTTTTCAGAAGTACGACGTCGGAGGGGGAGAAACTTGACCTTCTGGGACCGGTAGGAAAAAAACAAATCTTCCCTTTGATTGCCTTTGGTTAGGGCTGGGAGGGAGGTCGTGCCTCCCCCTGTGGCGCAGGGCAAGGGCTGTATCGACGGAGCCGGCCCCGTTGTGTGTGCGAGCCGGCGCAGGTGCGAGCCGGGGACAGGCAGGTGTTTGTACAGAGGTGACCTTGAGCGCGGGTTCTTGACCTGCCCTTTCCTCCTGACTCATCTCGCCTCGAGAAAGGGCTGCTGCCAGGCTGTGGAGGGCCTGTGAGCTTTCTCTGTATGTAAAAACAACATTATGTAGAGGTCCCTCTTAAGGGCTTCTCTTGCAAGATGTTTTTTGATAACAGGAGAGATGCTGGCGGAGCTGTTTCAAAAGGGTTCGGTTCTGCAGAGATTTTTCATCTTTACAGAGAATTTATGCCTTTAAAGAGGTGAAAACAAGCTACTCTGTGTTTGAAAAAGTGGATGGCTGGTGCAGGTTTTATCTGGGGAGGAATCTGGCTCTGTTTGTGAACAGGCTAATGTAAACCAATTTGGAATGGGGGGACATGCTGGGTGAGCTGCTGGGCGAGCTGCTGAGCTCTCTTAGGCGAGGTGTCCTGGGAAACTTAAGCAAATTGTAATTTTCTATTAGTGTTAATAACCTCTTAAACACAGTGAGGAACCAACAGTTCTTCATATATATATTTATATATTTATATGTATGTGTGTGTGTGTGCCCAGGCCAACATTTACAAGTGTGTATGGCACAGAGTTCCTGGGCTACAGCCTTCTCACCTTAAGACTCCTCTGTTAAGTCTACCTCCTGCTCAATTTTGAGTGCACAAGAGTTCAGATTTGTGTTTACTCGAGGAACAGAGCAGGATATTTTCTTGGATAAGCTGGCAGCCTTGTGCTCCTGCAGCAGGTCATTCATCAGCCTCCATTTCCACCCTACCTGCCTGGTGGCCCTCGTCTTACAGATGGCAAACTGAGCAGTGGGCAGGAGGAGGGCAAGGGGACTTAACAGAGAGCCTGTGAGGGCAGAAGGTGACATGCCCAATCCTCCTCCATCACAGCCATGCCATCTCCCTGAGCTTTGCTGCAGTGTGAGCTCTGCCACGTGCTCCCAACCCCAGCACAGGGGCCAGAAACAAAGGCAAGGCTGAGCAGAGAGATGTGGAGTTGCAAAGAGGCTACTGGTGAGTTACCACAGCGTGAGCTCTTCTGTTAATTAACATCTTCATTAATGATCTGGGATAAGGAAAATACTTGCAAATTATATCAAATGAGGAGGAGCTGCGAATATGGGAATGATACAGGGAGCATTGCAAGATGAGAAACACAAATAAAGGACAATAGGAGACTTAGCAGGGAAAAATCTTGCGGTCACTACAATGCATTTAGAGCTCCAGTGAAGCCTTAAGACCATCCTGGGGTGATGGGAGTTTGCAGGAAAGTCTGGCAGCAAAAGGAGGGTCCAAACATGTTGGAGCTCTGTGTGGATGGTGTTGGGGGCTGAAGGGTTGATAAAGAAAAGGTGTGGTCATGGTGTGATGAAGAGGGAAAGGAAACGGAAGGTAAATTATAGAAATTTGGATGAGGTTACTGAATGTTGAGAGGAAAACTCCTTGGTGGAAGGATGGCTGAGGTTGCTGAGCTGTTCCTGGGATGAAGTAATGGAGGCTCAATTGCTTTGTACACTCCCAGGTTTGGAGCTCAAGAGGAGCCCTTTGATCACTGGGTCTGACTTGGTGTGTGCACCCTGGAGCTTCATACATTTACACTTGTACTGAACCCACGGACTTGAGTTTGGCTGAACTGTGACCAGGGGACATTTAAAACCAGACTGTGGGATTTACTCAGGAACAGACAACAATCCTGTGTTTTTGGGTGATCAAGTGAGTTTGGTGATCCCAGGGGTCTATGCAGACCCTGTCTTTGCAAGACAAAACACAGATGTGCAGGTTGAACAGAAACACTGAAACTCACATGGAACCAGCCCTCTGGCACTGTGGGTTCCACCAACCCCAAGTGGAGCTGAAGAACAAGACCTGTACAGTGTGGAGCAGTCAAGGTTTATACTTTGCTTGGAGGGACACCACTGCTTGGTGTTTGTGTTTTTCAGCCAAATTGTAAAACTTCTCTGGGTAACGTCTGCATCAGGTGTGGCCAGGAGAAACATTGTCCTGTGTGCAGATCTGCAGTGTGTGTACAAGTACAAATGGTATGAAGCGTTGCAGAGAGGGGCTGAGAAAAGTCCAGGCTGTATCATCACTCCTGCCAGACTTAGCTTTGAAATCCCATTGTTAAACAAGGGGATCTCTGCCTGAATCACTTGCAGATTGTTTTACTTTCTGTCTTTGAAGAGTTGCTCTGTGGGTGATGCACAGTTACCTTCCACAGATAACAGGAAGGAAAGAGAAGAGATTAAGGGGGACAAACACCCCACAAGCCAAAATATTCTCAATAAATCTTAATTGAAGTGGATTAGCAACGAGGACATGCTTTGTATTTGTGTGAGCACACACACATTGATGTTCCGGGGACAAGAAGGGGTCAGACCTGGGCTCTGAAAAAGAGTTTTCCACCGGCTCCTAATGACTTAAGACAGATCTAAGCAACACCAGCTGGAACCAGACAACTTTGGCTCCAGAATTAGTGTAGATAATTTATCACAGCAGTGCTTGAATAATAAGACTATCGCCGCTTTATTATATCAGCCAGTGTCATAACCAGATAGAAAAGTTTAATATTAACAAGGGGAGATGCCTTCAGTAAGCGCATGTGAGAGAGCAAGGCTCTCATTTTTAAAGCCTGTGTGTACTAAAATGTCAGTGTCCTGACCTCGGGGAAAGGAGTTCGTTAAAAAAAAATACAAATACAAAGTAAATAGTCTCTCTGAAAGGTTTATTTAATCTATTTCTCTTCCTGCCCCGATTTTTCTTAATGTATTTAAAACTTAATATTTACTCTAGCAAAACAAAATCTATAAAATAGTTTTTGTAGGCTCCTAAATAAGTAGCAGCAGCTCAGCCGGAGCCAGCCAGTAAGCACTGCGAAATATGCATTGTGGAGACATTTGAAGCTGTCCCCAGTGGACAATTTGCACCGTTCAGTGTTAAAAGGCTCTATTTCAGTGCAGCAGAAAGCCCCCCAGATCCCCTGGCTAGGCACGGCGAGTTTGCACACGATGTACTCCACTCAGCAGCCTCGTAGTTTCAGGGCTCAAATGGCTGGCAGGGCAAAGAGGGGATGGTTAAAACTCTCAGGCTGCTACAATGGGAAAGCCTCACAAGATTTTATGGCAGAGGGAAAGAATTGTTTTTGAAGGATAAGTGTTGTTGGCTTGACCAGGTGGATGGGCAGGGAGAGGGAGATGTGGGACAGGGGGTGCCTACCAAGTGTGAAACCTGCACTGAAATGTGAAAATGGGTGAAATCTGAGCAGCCAGGTGATGTTGCAGGCTGCACTATTTCCTCTAGTTTAAAAAAAAAAAATTACTCTGCTTTAGTAAGGTATCTGACAAGAGGTGTTTATATAGAAGGTGTTTATACCCATTTTTACCACAGTTCTGGGCTCTTTCTCCTGAAATTTGGCTTAGGTTTCTTCCCCGCTGAAGGTTAGGAGGGAAGGGAGCAATTCCTCTAATTTTCACTGGCAAAGCATGCCGGTGTGGGAATGTGATGTGTGTCCTGTGTCTGTCTGTCTCCTCTGGGGGCCAAACACCATCACTAATGTGTGATGCCATCCCCTCATCCCCTCTGCCACTCAGGACACCCTCTCCACCCCACAAACCCCTTTTAAGAGAAAACTGGAATGATTTTAACTCTTCAGCCACACTCCCCATGCCCTGCCACTGTCAGGTGGTGAGGAAAGCAAGAGTAGGAGCCTTCATTTTTCTGGTTTTTATTTTCCCCAAGTCATCCTGACTTGTTTATCCACATCTTCTTGTCATTTTGTGGTGGTTTCATGGCTTGAGAAGCTTGTGGTTTTGTTTGGTATGGGGTTTTAATTTAGGGTTTTGGCTTGAGATATATGTGTTTGCGTGGTTGGAGTTTTGCTTAAGGCCTGGCACAGGGTTTTGGGGTTTTGTTGATTGTTTTTTTTTTTTTTTTCTTTTTTCCAATTGAAAAATTGCAAGTATGTTTCTGGTGCTGAAGAAAACCTGTAGCCTCCTGTTGTGCACAGAGAAATGTGCTAAATTCAAAGAAGCTCCTTAGAATGTCTCTTCTGATGGAGTTTACCCAGGATTTCCCATTGCTACTCAGGGAATGAACAAGGTACAGAAAATAGATAGGTTCTTTTTTTCCCTCTTTTCACTAAAAAGATTCTGAGAGGTATCTGAGCTTTTTTTTGCCAGCTGGTTAGAAAGGACCCTGCAGGGGGACAGAGGTATGAACATAGGAATACACTCCAACTTGTATTTTGATTCTTTTAATTTTGAAATGGTGAGTTATTTCCTGCAGGCAGGAGGGTGGACACTGCCTCCAGCACCTCGTTTGCTGGAGAGAATTGAGAGCATTTGGTTTTATCAGCCGCTGGCATGGTAATGAGCCTATTTCTATTGAAATTGGCTCATTACTATTCATTTTTGCTGGCTCTCGACCAACTCATGAACCGCTTTTTGATTTTCAGGGGAAGAAAAAAAAAAAATAAATGTAGGGAGCTGGTCCCATCCGCCGATAGATGTGACAATGTGAGGACACACCAAGTCAGCATCTGCACTGCGACCCTGTGGCACGGCTCAGCCCTGACCCGTGCCACCAGTGCTGTGGTGGTGGCTGTCCTCTCCATCTCCTGGACTCTGGGGTCCCTCCCCACTGTGCCAAGCACTGGGATGGGGGTTGTGGAGATTCCAGCGAGGATTCATTCAGTTTACACATGAGCTGACCCAACGAGAGGTTGGGTTTTGAGAGGGGATGGGTCCCTAGGAGTGTTGGAAGGCTGAGTCTGAGCACCTTCCTGTGTCCTGCATGCTTTGGTGGGCTGGTAATTTCTGTTTTTAGGGTTTTTGGCAACTTGTCAAATTATGTTATACACGTATATTTACTGACATTTAAGAGGTCTTTTTCTTATTTTGAGCAATGTGTAAGTTCTCTCTCCCTCACACGCATACGTGTCTCTGGGAAATGTTTTAACACCAGTAAAAATCAAAACTCGGATCTTTGAATGTCTGCCTGAAAAATATCTTTCTTCAAAAATGACTGAGCATGTATTAATTATATATGAATGCAATTTTATCCCTGTTACCAGTTTGAAAAAGCTCAGCCAGGCTCCACCACCTGTACTCACATGTGACTAAAATGCCATTACATGTTTTGGCTTATGAAAAGAAGGGATTTCTTGTGCAGATAAGGACCCACTGGGTTTGGTTGCTTCTTTTTCTAAATGCCTGGCATGGTACTGGAAGAAGCATCATTTTCAGGTGGGTTGTGTGTAGCCCCTACTGAAATGACCTTTCCTCACTGACTGCTTTATAAAATCTTACTCCTGATGTGAGGGAGAAATTTTTTGGCAGAGAAGCACCAAAGTTTAATTCTATATATACTTAGAGTCTTCTATGTTTTTTTTCCCCAAGATAGTTCCCCTTCAACTTAAGGAATGAAAAATGCTAATCGCTTGCAGTTGAATTGTCTGTATTTAATACTGTTCACTATGTGCTTCTGTGGGACACAAGAAAGGAGAATGTGAATTTGAAAAATATGATTTGAAAAATAAAACTTGAATTGACTACTTTTTAAGCAACAAAAACTGGAAAAATGGTAGGAAGACGATGACTTCTATAAAACAAACATTGTCCTCCAGGTAAAAAACTGGATCAAGGGCTACAAAATATTTACAACATTTGCTGATACATCTTCAAACTGGCACCATTTTGTACATCATTAAACGAAAGCAGACGGTCTGGTTTTGTAGAAGAACTCACAGTTTTGTTTGGTTTGTTTTTCTTCTTTCTACTGGACTGAAAGTATATCTCCTTCAGAGCAAAAAGCACCTTCAAAGTTTGGATTCAAGTTGTTGCAGACTTTTGGAATTATTAACGGTGCTGTTGCAATCACTGGTGGAGGGAAGCAACTCAAAGCACGTGTAGGAGAACTATCAAAGTCCTTTAAAGAAAGAGTTTTAAGGTTTTCCTTCACATCTGTGGAGCTTTCTTTGATGGAGGAGTTGGCACAGTCTCAAGAGCTCTATTCAAGATTCCATCCTTCTGCCCAGTTTATCAGGCTGGCTCTGAGGTACCACAGCTGGTCCAGACTCTGCTGGAGGTGAGGACCTTGATCCAGTCTTGTAGAGGCTTTCATCAGCTTTTTTTGGGTCATAACAAATTAAAACAGTCTGACCCAGCTTTTCATCAGAGTGTCTCAGGTCAAGTATATTTACTTCTGTTTGTTTATTTTCAGAACTTTAAATAATCAGCTTTATTTTTGTTGCAGTAAACTGACCAGAAGTGATCTGTTATCATAGGGTGGAGGGAAATCACAAGAGTGACAGATGTTTGTCTATGCTCATTATGGAGCTGGAGTTTGTTTATATTTTCACTGTAAAGATTTGACATTTGGAATTAGGAAAGAAAAAAAAAAAGGTTCCAAATTCAAATCATCCTTGCTTTATATTGTGCAGATCACCTGGGCAAGTCAGCAGGACTCTTTGAGGTTGGTAAAGTCCTGTGATGTTGTTTCAGGAATCCAAATCTGTTGTATAACAGCTCTAAATAGACCAGCTGACATAGTCACATCTCATCTCTTCCTGTGGTTTCCCAGCGTGGAAAAATGGAGGAAGCAATGGATGAAGCATTGGGAAATCCTGGGCTGCGTGGGATTCGAAGCATATCCAGATCCAGCTGACTGACTCCAGCAAAATGAGCATGCAAGATGAAAGGCAACCACGAAGCCAAACCAGTATTGGTCCATGATTTGGAAAAGCCTGCAAATGGCATTTAGGAGGGGACTGACGGGAAAATAGCATGTATGTAGAGAAATTCGGACATATCTAGTGTGAAAGGTAGCTGAAGAACCCATGAATGCTGGATTTTGGCAAGGATGTGAAAAAATTATGAGGTGTGGTGAGTTTTTAATGGTATCCTTTTGGTTGAGTCCTTTTTGGTACTAGGTGAATTTAAGTATTCTTTTACACCATGGTGTTTTGTCTAATTCCTTAGCTATGCTTAAGACTCAGCAACATACCTCAGTTTGTCCTGGAAACCAGCTCCTTTAAGGTTGTCTTCTGGGACCTCTTTGTTGAAAGGAACGTAGCTTGTTTCTCTGAACAAAAATAAGAGTGACTTAGGCTCAGTCCTGGACCAGGGGTGATTCAGGACCAAAGTACCATGGTTGGCTTTAGGGACAGCACATGAGAATTACTTTAGGTGCTCTGAGAAATCTACAGTCTGCGTGGATTTTATGGACAAGGAGAAACAAAAGGGTTTTACTGGGGGAGAGCTTTGCTCAGGCTGATACTTGAGCTCAGTCTGGAATCGACTTTACGCAGAGAAGTGAGTTTGAGGTGGTTTAATCTAGAATATGGGTTTAAGCTGAAATTGTCCTTCAGTGGCAAAAAAAGCTATTCTTTCATTCTTCAGGAATAAATTCTTTCCAGTATCTGGTGGCTCTGGGCCAGCTCAACCCAGGGAGGAGCAAAGGGAGAAGAATTATGCATGTAATTGAACTGCATAAGAATTGTTTGAAATGGTCTGAGAGGGCAGACGTAGAAATGATGGGATGAAATGGCAAGGAAAAACTTATGTTGAATATTATAACCTCCTAACAGAAAGATACATTAGACTAAGGAGGAATATCCCAAGGGAAATGGTGGAAGCCCCATTGCTTGGATAATTTCTAATTAAACTAGACAAAGCACTTGAGAATATATTGTAAGGGAAAATCCTGTAATGGCAGCAGGCTGGACAGGGTGACCCTATAGGTCTTTTTCATTTCTAATTTCTATGATTCACTAATGATTAAGTAATTCACAGATAAACTAAACATCCGTATTGCTGGGTCTTATCCGAAACTCACCTCACCTATCAACCTTTTCAAATTTACCAATTAATAGTTAATTAGTTAATGTTTGTAAAGTGCTTTGAAGATGAAAAGTGCTAAGTGCTAAGTATTATTAGAGAAATAGGGATAGATAAACTCATTTTACTTAATTTTGAACCCACTCAAACACTCACAGAGGGCTCAAAATTCAGCTTCAGACTTGAGCATTATTGGGTTTGCCTGCCTTGTAGAGGGACTTTCAGTGAGGTTGTTATGCTGTGATTAAAATACAGTCATAATTTTGCTAATGCACTTATCACACATTTCTATATATGGCGCAGCAGTTCTAATCCTGATAAAGTGTGCATGGAAAGCTATTGTCCCTGTCCTTACACAAGCTGCCATGTGCAATACAAGCACTTTGCTTTGTGAGGGAGTGCAGGCAGCACGGAGAATATGGAAGCTGTTTTCTCCCATGGCTTTTACCCTTCTGGTTTGTGTTGGGTTTTTGGGGGTTCATTTAACAGCATCAAATGAATGAGTAAATATTCAGGAGGGAACTCGGCTGAGATTGTCAATACAATTAATCTATTTTAGGTCATCCTTATGTCTGCTCTTGCAAGTTATCACTGGTACGTGCTGTGGTCTGAGATGTGATTTTGTCTTTTGGAAGTGGCACAGTCTCTGGTGTGACAGAGGTGGCATCTGATGTGTGCAGTGTGACAGGCTGCCTAGTGAAATGGTGCGGTATGGCTATGAATGATCTGTGGGAGGGGGAGATTGTAGGTAGAACTGGCTTAAAGCAAACGGGGGTAATCCCAGTCCCGCCTGCCTGGAGTAAAGTCATGCTGGTTCTGCCTCCCTTGGATGAAGGATAAAAGGATTAATATTTGCTTTTATTTTTGCAATGAGAATAAAATAGTAAAATACCAGTTAATGTTCAGGAATTAAGAACTGTACAGTAGGGATACTAATTTCAGTAAATTCTGGTCTGAGTAGAGGAGCATGAAGATGATCAGAGGGATGGAGCACCTCTGCTATGAGGAAATGCTGAGAAAATTGGGATAGTTCCACCTGGGGAAGATAAGGCTTTGGGGTGACCTAGTTGTGGCCTCCAGTTCCTGAAGGAGCCTACAAGAAACATGGAAAGAGACTATTTACAAGGGCCTAGAGTGGCAGGTTAAGGGGGAATGGCTTCACCCTGAAAGAAAGTAGGTTTAGATTAATATCAGACAGGAATTCTTCCCTGTGAGGCCCTGGCACAGATTTCCCAGAGAAGCTGTGGTTGCCCCATCCCTGGAAGTGTCCAAGGCCAGGCTGGATGGAGTCCTGAGCAACCTGGGATAGTGGGAGGTGTCCCTGCCCCTGCAGGGGGTTGGAACTGGGTGACCTTTAAGGTCCCTTCCAACCCACATCTTCCAACCCACGTCATTCTGTGATTAACTGGATCCATGTTACCTTTTCTCTGCCTTTTGTGAGAGGACTTCTCCCCCCGTCCCTGCCTATTTTATCCCTAGATATTTCCTAGGAAATAATTTTCTGGCTTTCAAACACAAGCTTGTGGATCTTAAACTCCTTTGTAACAGAGCAAACAGAGCAGTTCCAGGTGGGGCTCGCTGATGCCAGGGCAGACAATCTGAGAGCACAGGAATGATTTGGGGAATAATCTCACGTGGTTTGTGGTAGGTTTGCTCATTGCGGTGCAGGAAGAATAAATCTTAGATATCTAATTCTCGAATGAATAATCACAGTGAATGAGTAATTTATAGGTTAAAATGTGTTGAATCAAAGCACTCATGTAATAATTAGAAAAGCCACACACTTCTGTGTGAATTGAGGTTCCCTCAGTCTTTGGGATGTGCTAGAAATAGGGAATGACAGCAAATATTTTAATAGGGATGTCAAACAGGTGATAAAGCATGGCACTGAAGAGCAAATAGATAAATGGTTTGGGCCTGGAAGAACAATCCAGGGACCTAAAAGCTACTTGATACAACTTCAATATTATTATAAGGCTTTGGGTTATGTTCTTGAGAAAAACAAAGATGGGGAAGTTTATGGTGAGCAGGATAAATCCTGGCTGGATTTATAAAAGGTAGATCATGCCAGAGTGAGATGACATCTCTCTCTGGTAAAATAACAGATTCCTGGGACAAAGGAAATGCAGGAGATCTAATCTGTCTGGACATCAGTGAAGCACTTGATAAAGTGCCACATGGGAAACATCTAGTTAAGTGGGAAGAGATGGGGCTTGGAGTGTGAGTGGTGAGGAATGGCTAAAAGGGGAGACAGCAGCGGATTGTGCGAGGGGAAGCATAGGGCAGGAGAAGGGCTCATTAGCAGAGCTCGTCAAGGATCAGTCTGACTCATCTTATTTAACATTTTCATTAATGACCTTGGAGCATAAATTAGGAATGTGCTAATGAAATGTTGGAGT
>NC_087476.1:120758761-120888761 GCF_036417665.1 Passer domesticus | reverse complement strand
ATCGCTCGGCATTGTTCACACGGGTTATGGCAGGTGTTTGGTGGCAAGGACTTCACAGCGTGACAGGTCTTTAATGGATTTGAACACGTGTCTGAATGCTGTGACAATGACCGCGTCGCAGAGAGTGCAGTTTTCCCAGAAATGTCTGTTTGCTTACTAAGAAACTGTGGTTTTGGAGAAAGTGCTTGTTCTTGTCCTTTGCTGCTGTAGCTGTGAGCACACACCAGGCTCCTCCGTGCACCTTCGGGGCTGCCTCTCTGCTATTGCTCGTTGTTCTGCCAGATGGGGACATTTTGAGATTCACCCTTTGTCCTCTCCAGCAGCTGTCCTGAACTTCAGGCTCCATCCCCAACCTCTCATTTGTATTGCCCACCTCAAATCCTTTCATGCACCGGCCTTCCTGCGCTCTGCCTTGCCTTCCTGATCTTTTCTTTGCTGAGAGACAGAATCTATCCGAGTTGTGGATAGCTGCAAGCCAAGAGAGCTGTCTCACTCAGAGAGCAGGCTGAGGTTTCTGCTACAATTCCCAAGGCACAGCCAGGTGTGTGTCCAGCATGGGCTCTCTCTGTGCCAACCCACTTGCCCCTTTCAATCCAGCCTCTACCACCATATGGAGCTATAGATACAAAAGCCCAGGGCTCTTCTTGTTGACATCCCAATAGCTGGAACTTATCTCTCCTTAAAATCGGCTTCAGGGAACAGAAGTTTAAAATGCAATATGCTGGGCTGGGAAATTGTAGTCTTTTTCCCTTGAACTCTGAGAGTGCACCTAGTGAAAAAGGAGCCACTGCTGTACTTTGATATTTCCTGCAGATTTGAACAAGGAGACAGATGGTTAAAATTCATGGCTCTGTTTTGGAGTATATTAAGAAAGGAGAGGTTCCCAAGGCTGTTGTATTTTAGGGGTGTCTGTATGAGTTCATACATATATATTACATAAGTATGTATTTTTCTTTTATACCTAGTTTTTGTTTGGTGTAAAATGATAAGTAACATTGGAACCATTTTTGACCAAATCCATGCTCACGTGATTAATGGGAGGAGCAGCAATTGTTTCATAAACAGTGCTCTGCAAAGTTCATTTTATGCCAGAGCAGCTTTTCTAGAACCGGTTTTAAAGTTAATTATCAAAGGCAGGCATCTTCTCTCCACCGCTGGTGGCCCCCCACTGGGTTTGTTGTTGGCTTTCCTTGGGAAAGAGTCGCTCTACAGAAGATCATCCTCATGGTGTCACAGTCCAGGGAGCTGAACACGTCCGAGCTAATCAGCTTAGAACATCAGTACCATCTTAATGTGGGATTTGGGACCTTCTAGATGCAGGGTGAGAAGCTGAACTAGTCTGCAAGCACATCACTTTATTCCTTTTGCTTTAAGCAAGAATAATTTGCCTTTTCCCTCTCATCTTTCTTCCTTGTTGTTTTGCCCCTGAAAACTGTGCGGCAAAAGCAACCTCCAGGGTGGACACTAAATCTTCTGATGCAGGCAGAGCAGTGATAACATCTGAACTGAGGGTGCTTTTCCAGGGCATGCTTGACAGATGTAGCAGGGCCTTTTAGGATTTAGTACTGGAGCATATCTATTACCCGCGCTGCAGCACAGCTTGGCAGGAGCTGTGTGGTAATCTCCCATGAATTCTGTCTGACTTATCAGAGCATCTGAGCAGGTTCCTGCAGGATGCAGAGTCACTGCACCAAGTTGGGGAGAAACAGACCATACACTTCCAACTCCTTTAACTCTTGCTGGCCCAAAGCCTTTCCTCCTCTCCGGGAGGAATTGATGCCTTTCTGCCTCTCCTCCTTGTACTTCCCCTCTCTTGCTCTTCTCTTCCTCCAGTGTATGACTTCCAGGAGCAGAATCTAATTTCTACATATCTGAGAGGGTAAGAGTAATTGCTCTAATGGCATGGCAGCCTGCCTGTTTCTTTGGCAGAACGTAGTAAATATGATACATGTGGTGGAATTTAAGCTTTCGCTGGTTGCAAGTCCAGGACTCTGTTACACATAGGAGTGTGTTCTTAACAGCTTTATTCCCTCCCTTCACTGTGTGTATTTTATCTCATTCTTACTGAGCAGGGTATTTAATGTTCGGTCTTCATCTGCGATAACAATTATCTGAGTGTTTTATATTTTTATATACACACACACGCACACGCCCATGCACACACACTCATATATATTAAAATCCACTCCACCAAGATTGATCACAAACACAAAATTGTTTAGATCACAGATTAAAGTTTAATTTTGGAGTTTTGCTTTAGGGTTAGAATTAGCTTCAGAGTGTGAGTTGCATAGGAGGCGCTGTAATTTGTTTTAAGGATAAGGCCTTCGGGCTGCTGTGCATAAAATGAGCATGATTCCTTATTCCCACGGTTGATTTTTGAATGGAAGTGCAATTAGAATTTTTTCACCCAGAAGCACATACAGTACAGAGCAAAGATAATACCTTGAATGCTTATCAGCTTGGGGAACTTCTCCTGGAATTTTATTTATTGTTCACCTAGCACTAATTCAAAAAAGATCCATGCACACCCTAACAATACACTTGCTCTTTAATTTGGAGTCTAGTGTGTTTGTAGAGACTCTTGCAGGGGCTTTATTATTACCAAGCGAGATTTCAATGGTGAATTTTAATGTCAGACACAGAAATGTGCAACCAGTTATTTCTGATAGAATGGGAGCTATTACAAACAAAACACTGATGTAGCAATGGCCTCTGTTAATCCTCAATTGCTGCAGATATTTTCCTGTCACACCAGGAAGCTGCACTGCCGACTGGTATTGAAGAGCCACCATCTGCATATGTGAGGTATGTAGATGATATTTTTTCTGATTATCGATGCCGATCACATTCATCTTCCACTGGAAGAACTGAACAATCGATACTCTCAGAATATTCATTTAACCTGTGAGAGAGAGGTGAACTCCTGCATCCAATTTTTGGATGTCATGGTCACTAAAGAGCCAGATTCTGCCATTTCCACTGCATGATATCAAAAAGACATTGCCTCAGGTAGACACATGTTAGGCATCACCTCAGTCCCCATGAAAAGAAAGCAGGAATTGATGGCACAGTTTGGGAAGTCAATTATCTTAAAATATATTTTTTTTTTCCTTAGGAGAATTTTTTTGAATCTTATGTGTGTGTGTGTACCTGTGTGCATGAATATGGGAGAGAATCTAATAATGCCCCAGACTGGCTGAATTTGGGCTATTTATACACATACCTGGCCTGTGTGGGAATCCAGATGGGCCTGGGTGTGTGTACAAAAACCCCAACACGGCACTCCTGAAGAGCTGGGCTGCATTAGGATTTCCAAAGTCTGAGAAATGCCAGGGGAAAGAATGATTTAGGTGAACTGCTCCACACCAATATTTTTAAAGGCAAGGATTTTCCTCCCAAAACCTGCTTTTGTGGGAGTCTTTGTCTTGCAAAGACTGTTCCTTTGCCTCAAGGAGTTCCCCCATTTCAGTGGCAACCCAAACCCCAGGAGGGGTTTGAGCCTTGCTTGCTACAGGAGCAGGTGCTGGGACAAACCTTGGAGGAAAATGTGTCCTTGTGTGCATTGTTCCTGGGGCTGGAGGGCTCCATGGAGCTCCCAGCAACACCAAAACCTTGCCCATAACCATTTCTTTCATTTGAAAAAGGATGGTTTTCTCCCTTATTGAACAATCAAAGAACTTTCTGACATTTATTTTGATGGGAAAAAAAAAAAAAGAACAAAAAAAGAAAGAAATCTATTATTACAAGGACCAGGAAGCATAAATCCAGGTTGGCTCTCAGACACCTTCCACATAAATTGTATTCAGGTAAATGGTCCCTAAAAATGCCTTGATAGTACAGTGTACATCATAGTTGCTAGAAAAGAAATGTAAAGCTTCCCATTATGAAGGATAATACAAAGAAAGAAATGTATTTTCATTATCCTCCCATAGTTTCAAAATCTCTCAAGATTTGATTCAGGTCCTAAAGATATTATGAGGCAATATCTATGTTACCTTTGAGTCAACTACCATGTCTTGACACTTGATCAGTCTGCAAAAGCTCCTGGAAGAATCAGAAATAAACAATTTTATTCCCCAAACAGGAACTCGTGCAGCAGCGTGAGCAAGAATGCTTTTTTCTCCTCTAAATATGACTCTAGGTCGTGTAACGTATTTAATCAGAACACAACATTTCTGTACAATCCCTTTCAGAAATACAATCAAGATTAAAAAAAAAAAGAAATAAAAGAAAATCCACAATAAGGACACATTTTGAAAATTCCAAGAAATTGTGTGCATTGAGAGCACCTCAGCCATGCTAGGTAGGAGTGAGAAGCATATTTAAACTGAGGTGCTGAAGAGGTCTATAACTTTATGCCCTTACATTTGCATATGCAAATTCAGGGGTATAGAGGCTGTTGTTATTTTTCCTACCAAATTCTATGTGGTCTTTCTTCTTTTACTAACACTAGAAAAGCTCAATTTCCAGGAATGGTCTTACTGGTTGCTATACTCATGCAGGTTTATTTGGTTGGGTCCTAAATAGAGGTTTTAAGCCACAATTTTTTAACCAAAACATACCTATGGAAACTTCTGGAACAACAGTGGAGAGCTACTCACCATTTGCTTAGAAAATTTAAAGACTTTTGCTGATTTTGGGAAATACTGACAGCTCGGGTCCAAAGGGGAAATCTTGTATCTTGTTCTCTTTAGGGCAGATGTTCTTGTTGGGTTTTTGTTTTGATTTTTAAATGACAAGTGATTCTCTTTCATTCTGTGTTTCCTCAAGCACCCAAATAGAGTGAATGACTTCTTCCTCTGGCCTGATGCCTCAGGAGGAAAACAATACCTGTGGCAGGACAAAATCAATCTACTTTAACTAGAGAAAAAAAATAAAATGAAAAGGTAGAAGAACGGCCAAGTGATTTTAGGCATGTTTTGAACCAGCATTGCTTTAGAGTGGCCTCTGGGTACATGAAGGAGTAAAAGGAGCCTGAGGGACCCTCTGGTCCTTTAGGAAGGGCTGCCTGGCTGAGGAGAGGCTGGATGCTCACCCCAGCCACAGCATGGAGAGCTCAAGGATTGACGAGCCTTGTGTTTGCCTGAGCTGCTTCAGAAGCCATTGCTCCTCAGTTTCCCACTTACTGCCACCGTTAAGGACTGAAATATGTTAAGATAATGTTAAGTAGCTGTCCTGGATTATAGCATGGAAAGTGAGTTTTAAAAACCTGGGCAGGAGGAATTCTACACTGGAAAGAACCAGTGAATTGAGGTTTCTGCCATAACAAGTGAGAGAATAACACCCAGCCCCACACATTCCCACCCAGCAGAGCACATCTTCCTTTCCAAACCCTCGGCCTACCTGGTGAATTAAAGGAATAGCTTAATTAATGCTGCCAGTAGAGGGAACTGATGTACACGTGAGTAGATGCGCAGCATTACTTCAGGGGAAAAAAACCAACTTTTAAAGTGTAAACACAAGCATACCTTCTGCACTTCAAGGGGGTCAAAGGTACCATTGCCAGCACACAGCAGCCAGTGGCTGGGGAGCACAAAGGGAAGGCCTGGTGCTGTGTCCTTGCTCCTTACTGAAAAGTCCCACCTTCAATGGCAGGAGTGGGGTACGAAGGTGGCAGAATTCATCAGTATGTGAACATGTATCCAGAGGGCTTTGGGAAAACAAATTGTGGATCTTTTGGGGGTTTTAAGACTGGTAGGCACAGCTTGAAACGGGTTATTTGAGCCAAAGCAGCAGGGATTTTTTTTGTTTGTTTCTGGTTTTTGGGTTTTTTGAGTTCATTTGCTATAGATTTATGTAGTGTTCATCTTAAAACCCCAGCAGGGTTAAAGTATTGAGGTGAGCTGCTAACAAACTCACTGATGTCACAGTCTTGACCATTCTTTCTGTTTCCCCCCAGTGTGGGCAGAAGAAAGTCATGAAGCAAGAGGTAGGGCTGGGAGGTCAGAGAGGAAGCGTCAGGCAGTATTGAGAACAAAATGCAAATGCTTTCAATGGCAGTAAAAAAATCAGAAAAAGGCTGGTATTAAATAACCCCATGTAACAGAAATCAATGAGCAGGGCTGAATATAACTTTGGAAAGGTTCTGCTCAAAGTCATTAGTGCTGAAGCTATTACCTATGGAAGCATCTGCCAATCTAGAGGGAGTGGCAAAGCTGGGTAAATGAGCAAAAAATGGACTGCAGGAAATGTGGTGAATTCATTTACCACATTTAATTCATTCATTTTTGACTGGCAAAGAGCCTGACTTTGGCTGTAGTCATGGATAACAACCCCTTTGAAATATTTTTTTTTCAGAAGTTCTGATGAATGCCTTTATTTTTAGGTATCTGATATTCACTTGTGCATAGAAAGGAGGAAAGTCATTACTGTGAAACCCAAATCTTTTTGAGGGTAGCATGCATGCTTATTTTCAGATGGATGGTCATTTCTAGTTTTGGTAGCTGAGCACGCTGGTGTCTCTTTTTGGGCATGTGTGAAACTGGGAGTAAGGAAGGACAAACCACTGACAATAAAACCAAAACCATTGTCTCCTCATTCCTAAAATTAAAATCCACCTCAAATTATATACTTTTCTTCAGGTTCTGAAATACTGAGACAAACGTTTGATGCTTTTTGGTTTGTGTGGAGGTTTTTTCTTTTTTTTTTTCTTTCCCTTCCCAATTCAGGTTTCCGGATAGAATTGGAACTGAGTGTGCCAAAAATACCAGGATAGAAGCTGTTCTCATGGGTGTTTCCATCTGGAATCTAATGTAGAAATGCCAGAAATCCTGTAGGAAAACCTGTTCTCATGTGGTTTCCTGCCCGGTTCAACGTTTTTGATATGTTGGGAGAGTTTGGATTAGCAGCAGATAAGCAGAGAAACTGGATCTGAATGCCAAACTTTTTTTGAAGTTTTTCCATCCCCACTGGAAGCATTATGAGGCCCATAGGCATAAGGTATAGAGTCTCTCCCCTGCTGGGAAGGGTTTAAAGCTGGCTGCATAGTAATAAACAAATGCATAAATATATTCATGAATGAGTAGGGCTTTGCTCTTTGCTTCTTTGCAAAGCTATTTTAACCACTCTGCTATTTGAGATAATCTTTTGGTTATTTGTGCAAATATTTGTATGTTCAGAAAGTTTTATGACTCTTAACAAGAATGTGCACCTGGAAAGTTATTTTTCAAGTGATTAGTTTTAATCTCTTCCTATTTTTTATTCCTCATTTAAATTTCTTAGGGCTGGTTGATGGTGATCTGATCAGCTCGAAGAGACCAGCACCAGGTTTCTTTGGGAAAGGTGCTGAGCCTTAGCCTAAGAGGAACAGCAGATTGAACTTTCCTTTCCAAAATCCTGGTCTAAGTACATTAGCAGGCAGTATCCAGATCTTGGAGATGTTGATCCTTTCAGAGGCGAGAGGATCTTGGGCAAACCAGTGGTCTTGTCTTGCCTCTATGAGATGGGACTCATGGAAGTACTTGCATTTTCCCCCGCTCATGCTTTTCCCCTTTCCACATTTTCCTGTCATGCTTTTCCCCCTCACACTCTTTTCTGTCACACTTTTCCCTTCGCTTTTTTCCCCACACTCTTTTCGCCTCTCACTCTTTCCAACTTGCGCTTTCTCCTTTGCACGTTTTTCCCCTCATGCTTTTTCCTGCCCGCACTTTTCCCCTCTCAATTTTTCTCCCTCACTCTTTTTCCGCTCACATTTTTCCCCTCATAATTTTTCCTGCTCACATTTTTCCTCTCATACTTTCCCGCTTACACTTTTACCCGCTCTCACTTTTTCTCCCACTTGCACTTTTCCCTTCATGCTTTTTCCTGCTCGCACTTTCCCCCTCATACTCTCGTGCTTGCACTTTTTCCCGCTTGCGCTTTTCCCATCATACTTCCCTGCTTGCACTTTTTCCCTCTCTCACCTTTTCTCCCTCATGCTTTTTCCCCACACTTTTTGACCTCATACTTTTCCCCTTGCAGTTTTTCCTCATCATGCTTGTCCCCTCATGCTTCTCCCCTCTCACTTTTTCTCCCTCATGCTTTTCCCCCCTCACACTTTTTTTCCCCACTCACACTTTGCCCCTCACATTTTCTACCTCTTGTGCTTTTCGTCCTCTTGCTTTTTCCTGTAGTGCCTTTCCTGCTCATACTTTTCCCTTACAAATTTTTCCCCTCACACTTTCCCCCTGCTTGCATTTTTTCACCCCCTCACATTTTTTTCCCGCTTGTGCTTTACCCCTTGCACTGTTCGCCCTCACACTTTTCCCTATGCACTTTTCCCCCATCTTCTTTTCCCCCTCATGCTTTTTTCCCTTTGCACTTTTTCCCCATTGTGCTTTTCCCTCACTCCTTTCCCCTTATGTTTTTTTCCCCTCAGGCCTTTCCCCTCATGTTTTCCCCCTCACACCTTTCCCCTCACGTTTTCCCCCTCACACCTTTCCCCTCATGTTTTCCCCCTCACACCTTTCCCCTCAGGTTTTCCCCCTCACACCTTTCCCCTCAAAATGCCAGGTGCCATTTTTCCTGCTCCCCTGCGGTGCTCCCAGCTTGATGGGGGGTCTGGCTGTGCCTGGCAGTGCAGCCCTTGGAACAGGAAGGAGCCAGTCATGCCCAGACTGGACAATTCCAGCTTCTCCTCAAAGCATGGCTGACACCTGGACACCCACATCTGATACAACCAGAGGTGACTTTGTGGATGGCAGATTGTCCATCCCAGTTACCCAATGAGCCATTCGGAAAAGAGCGGATCCTGGGAGAAGTGACCCTCAGGGCTGGCACCATGGCCCCCCACCCCAAAGTGCAGTAAAGCTCTGGTGGTGAAAAGAGGGGGCTCCTCCGGGCAGCCCTGGCTGCAGATGATGTGCTGAGGAGTGAAACATTCCAAACCAAAGCAGCAAGTTTCACTTTTTTCACCTGATCAGTTCAGCTCCGACAGTGTTTCCCAAGTAAGAGGTGACTTTGGCTGGATGTAGGGACCTTGGAGAGGTGCTGGTTTGCCACAGAGACCCAGGTGTGCATGACCTTTGGGAGGAAATGGAGGAGCCCTTTTTTATTTCTTATGTTCTTTTATTTTATCTTGTGAATCGGGTTTAGCCTCTTTTGTTGCCAGGGTGTGGAATCCTGCAGATTCCCCACTTCAGAAATTCAATTTCTGCTGGGCAGAGCCCTGCCAGATGCAGTCCAGTGTGCAGAGCCCCTTTCTTCTGGGCAGCTGTACTGGATACCTGCTGTGGGGGGCTTTTCTTCTGCTTAATTCCAAATTCCAGACTAGAAATCTCCCCCTTCCCTCACACAAGGCATCCGTGCACACCTGAGCACAGGTATTGTATTTGCACAGCACTTACCTGCCAGAAAGCTGCTTATTTTTGCAGCTCCCTCTCCCCCTGCCCTGCTGCCTTCCCTGCCATGGACACGCATTAGCTCCCTGTATCAGCTGTCGGGAGTGATCTGCGCAGAACGAACATCTGTATTAAGTTTGCAGAGCTAGTCAAAATGTTTACCAGGACTGTTTAATAGGGAGATCAATAGCAAGTGCCTCTCTGTTTGTTTTAACAAAACAAAATTGGTTGCAGAGCAAAACCTTTTCAGAACAACAACAACAACAAAACCCCAACCTGGCATTACTCCAGCTCCAGTGTAACAGCACGGGAGAAAAGGGCATTCCTGAGCACTTGCTCAGATTTATTTTCATTATGCAGTTATTAGGGTAAGGGAGCGTTAGGTGGCTGTTGTCACTGGGAGACCCTCTCCCAATAAAGCTTGTGTGCTCAGCAGTTCGTTTGGAGCTGCACTGATTTATGGCTGTCAGCTCCTGCCTGACAGTGTCCTGACAAGTTCTGCTGGTAGAAACTTGTTCAAGCTTGAAGTGACACTTCTGTGCTGCTGGTTTTCCTTCCCCAGAGAGGAAACTGCTCTCGACCATCCCGATTTCGGTGTCACGCTGAATTCCCTCTAAGTGTGTTTCCTTGCCTGGGGTCTGACTTGCTACTGGAAGCCAATACATTAAATCACTTCCCCAAATTACCATATTGGCTCCTCGCTTGGGGGCTGTTTACAGTAGGTTTCAGACCACTGGTTGGCCCACGTAATGCCTGATTTGGAAACTGGTAGCATCTCCAGTTGGTAGCTGACAAATTCTGTCAGTTTGAGTCTGGCACAAGATATCAAGGGAACGTGGGGGAAAGGGGAAAAAGGATTCTTTTCCGTTTTCCGGAAGATAGCTGCAAAAGACTGTTTTGTTACATGCATGCAAAATAGGTATTAGCTGTTTCCTTTGAAAAAAATTTGGACTGGGAAATTATGGCTTGTTGTGATTAAGAGAGGTAACCCTGCCCTGCCCAGTTCTGTACTCCTGAGTCTTGCTAAAATATATCCACATGCTTGAATTTAAGCATTGGTGTTTAAACACGCCCCTTTAATAATTAGAAGACTGGATTTATACCCTAACTTTCCAGACAGCTGGTAGATTTTTTTTCCGTCATCTTCACCTCCTAAAATGTTGTGATGTAGCAAATTAGCCATTTCTCACCATTTATTCTGACGAACAGAAATAAGTGAAATCTGTCTCTGAACATTAGTGCTGCAGGCATGTGAAATACATGGTAGTCTATATGGCAGCAACCAAATAAATATGTTTTGCAGCTTTTAGGTGAGAAGGTGGTAAGGAAAATAGAGAAGGAGGAGCTAAATATTCTGGCAAATATTATGTGTGAATCATGGGGAAGGCTCCAGAAAAAAGTTAGGAGATATGAATCATCGCCCATGGAAAAGGGAGAGAAACATGTCAGAAGCCTTTGAGTGCATTTACCCAATTTTGAGTACTTTGTGTCTTTTAAAATGCAAACCAATCACAGTATTTGAGTTTTCCCATGCTATAAAATGCACCACAATCCCTTCAGTAAATAGTTTCAACGATAAATTAACTCTCCACCCAAGTTGTGCTTTCTCTGGCTTCAGCTTCCAGCATTGGGTCTTCTGACAACTTTGTCTCTCAGAAGGAAGTGTCCCATTGTATTTATTTTTTGTGACCTGTGCCACCATAAACTGTGATCGAGGCCCTCTGTCACCTTTCCTTTGATAAGCTGAAGGGACAGAGGGCTGTGAGTTGTTCATGATAAGGCATGTTTTCTAGTGCTTTCCCCATTCTTGTTCCTCTTTGAATCCTTCACAATTAACCAATTTCCTGCTTGAACTTTTGCCTCCGGGGCTGTCTCTGTATTCCTGTAGCAGTTGCACCTTTGCCAAAGGCGCGGGCAGGATAACGTCTCTATTCTTCCTTGAAACTCCTCTCCTCTCCGTGTGCCTGACTCTGCTCTGGGCTTTGTGGCTGTGGATGGAGATTTTGTGATCAGCTGATATAAACACAATTTTGGCGTGGTTTGGGGGAGAGGTGGCGGAGTCCCCTCTTGTTTGCTGGCTGGATCAAAGTGTTTTGTGGGGGCGGATATTGTTCAGTTTACAGTTTGCCAAGTGATTCAGAGTGCTTTGTGTGCTCTTTGATCGAGCTCTCCTGCAGTCTCCCTGTCACCTGCAGACTTTATTAATAATGATTTTATTCCAGGGTTTTTTCAATCATTGATTTAATATGTTAAATAGCATGAGACTGAGGACTGGTGCTGCTGGCCCAGTTAAAACTATTCCTATTCAATTTTCAGACTTCTATTCACAGCTACATTTTTCAATCTAAGGTGCCAGTTTTAATCCATTTTAATTTGTGCCTTGTTTAGATTATATCATTCTACCTACTGAGTCAAAACAGTGTGGAGAATCTGATCGCATGCTTTGCAAAAATCTAAGTGCAGCATACCAACATTATCACCTTTATCAAGCTGATCTGGACTCTAAGTAAAAAAAAAATCCCAATTAAAATCTATTTCCTGTAAACCCACACTACTGGAAGGTATTTGTATTTGCTCCTTTTGCATTATAATATATAATTTTTGGATTAACTGCCCATTACCTTACCCAAGATGAGAATGGCAGTCCTCGCAGTACCTGGAGAACCCTGTCTGTTTTAAATTTTGGAGAAATGTTACTTTGCTTTGGGCTTCTGGAGTACTGTAAATCCCATCGTGTCCCTGTGGGGTGGAGAGCTTCCATGCCCGTTCTTTGCACATTTTCCAACTGACTGACTTCAAAATCTCTCCCTTTTCTAGCTGCTGTTTTAAAGTCCTTTCACTCATGGCTGAGATTGAATGTGATTCATTGTTTTGAGACAATATGCATATAAAATCTATTTCCCAAATATGGAAGACAGGTATTCATTGGATTCTTATATATTTTCCTCATTATTATTACATTTTGTCTATTTTTCTCCAGTAACAGCTGACAACATTTTTGTTCTCAATATGCTTTTAAAAGTCCCAGATATCCTTTCCTCGTTGATTTCCTTTTTTTCCCCCTTTCTGGCTCCCTTTGTCAAATTCCTAGAGTTATTAGCTTTTGGTTTATAATTGTTATTATCAGTATTCCTTTATATCATTAGTGCTTTGTGTTGAAACAAATGTGTTTTCATTCTATGTCTACTTTTAAACTGAGAGAATTTTTAAAATACTGTCAGTTTGTCTCTTGGTTGTGAAACTGTGGCCTTTGAAATCTACAAATGTATTCTTAACACTTTTCTGATCACCATGAAAAGGCCCCTCTGCAGCTGATATTGCTCATAATTATTTCAGTATTGCGAGAAGGATTTTTGTCCCATGGCAGAGATGTGAATGTGCACGCTGGAGTGCCCATAAACACACACATCGCTCTGGAGTCGAGTCTAGATGTTGACAACAAATATGATCGAGTCATGATCGCTGTCATCTGAGTAACCATTAATTTTTAACATCTGGGATCAGTTCCTCTGGATCTGTCATTAGGCAGTCTACCCCAAGCTGGGTTGAGTTAAGAAATTGGCTGCCTGTAATTTTTGAAATTCTGAGGACTTTTTAGTGCTGGTAGCCTGAGAACACCAGCATATGCCATTCAGATTGAAGTCCCATATGTTAACACAGCTTTTTTTACCAACACATGATAAATAAGTCTTTAAAGAAGCTGGTCATCGTGTTTTTTACACTGTTTTGGTGGGGTGTAGCAGGCACCAAGTAGCTCACTTCTTCCAGTGTGTTTGTAAGAACACAGATCCACCAGCTATTTTCAGCTGAAATCTTTTACATGGTGAAAGCTTTATTTGCACAGACTTGCAGAGGTGATGAGGTTTTGAGATGGTGCACTGCACCCTTTCTTTTTTGCACACCTGAGCCCACTGAGTTGGCTTATGCACATCCTGACCATGTGAGTTTTCCTAGTACCATTAACCAAGTAATATTTGTGCTCATAAATCAGCCATTCTAATTCCTCTCGTTTGTTGTCTGACTTCTAGCACAAGTATAAAAGCAATTAAATAATTTCATCACTTTGTGTAAGTGGATGCTTTCGTAATTTTGTTCTCACAACATGGTTTTGAACTACAACCAAAAGCTCACACCTTTTGCCCAGGCAGTGGTTACATGCAAAATTTTCTGGCTTTTTCTGTTCATAGGGCAGGAGGAGCCTTAAAAGATCAGATGTCTGCACCAGTTTCTGCTCAATTTGGCCAACTGTCTTCGCAGAGAGATTCCCTACAACTTCCTTGACAGGGATGCACTCTCTATCCCAAGACAATCTTGTCTTGGTCCTTCATATAAACTCCCAAATCTGTAGTTAGTATTTCCCTAATCTTCTGCCTTTTCTAGTTCCTGTGGGGCCATTTTCATGCTTTTCCACAGGGAGTAGCTATGTCTCTTAAGGAGGATTGTTCAAAACCACTGTACTTTGTTCTCTTTTACATGTGTGATTGCACTTCCAAACCACAGTTTTGTTTCTTTTACCTTCATTACTGCTTGCACATTACTCCAGAGAAATCTTTTCAGGTGGGAAAACAGAGCCCATCCACTCCAGCTCAGAGCCTCACTCACGCTGGCAGCCAGCCCTGTGCAGCCTCTGAAAATGGAAGTTTCTCAGATGCCTTCTTCAGCCTTGCTCTGAATTTCCTTTGTTGCTTCTCTTTGCCTGCTCCAGACTTTGCCTGGCAACTGATGGATAGATTAAGAGGAGTTGCTTAGTGCCAGCCTCCCCCACCAAAACGAGGGATAAATCAAGTCTGGCAGATTAAAATGACCCAAGGATTTGGGATCGGAGACCCTCACTTGAAAAAAAATCCCAAAAAATAAGTAGGCATCTCTTACCCAGCAGTATGAAGGTCCCAAAATCGCTGTCTTAGGGCCAGACTGAATAATCAGCAGGGTCAGGCAGATGGCTTACCAACATTTTTAACCTGGAGCCTGTGCTGTCTCCTCTGAAACACCCCTGAGGCAGCAGGAGACATGGAGCTTGCCGTGTCCAGCTGAAGGGGCTCTTTCCAAGTTATTCACGGTAGGAATGTTGAGGAAAAAGGAGTGATTTTGCATCTGTCCCTTTGAAATATCATTCTCCCACAGTTAGCCTGGCAGATGACTTCCCAAGAGCTCTCTTCAAGTGGTAAATCGAGCTGTCGCCAGCTCCAGCAGCCTAAAGAGGGATGGGACCGGTGACAAGCACATTACAAAGGGCGGAGTTAACTCCAGTTGCGCTTTGTTTGATGGGATGGTTAAAGCAGCTTGGGGGTCCCCACCGCTCAGAGGGGACCCTGGACCACGGTGTCCCCCAGCTCCTGGGTGATGAGCTCATGGCTGCACCTTTCTGACGCCGAGCTCTGCCTTCTCCGCCGGCTTTCCTGCAAACTGTGAAGTGATGTGGATCAGGCACATGCCAGGAAGGTTTTTCCCCGCTCCTGGCTCCGGCTTGCTCACGTGCCTTTCAGGATGAGCCTGCCAGACCCGGAGCTTTCCATCGAGGCGCGGCACACAGGCTCCCTGAAACGCCGGCAGTGGTGAGGGCATATTAAAAATAGAGGAAGGCAACTGCTTGGCATCATCCTAGTCCCCAATAGGATTCCTTTCCACACTGCCTGCCTTTCCAGTAGGCACTTGGCAGGGTGATGTGAGAGCTGCTGCCCTTCAGCTGGATGGATGGGGCACCCACTGGCCTCCCTAAGGCATGGCCAGTCTCCAGGTGTCCTACACCTCTTTTCCCCTACATATTCACTTCTCTCTTCCCCCCATCCTTTTCATCCTTTTTCCCCCCCTTTCTTTTTGTGTGCCTACCTATATATGTTTTTAATCTTTGCCTGCATCAGCGATGCCTGCAGGCACAGCCTCCAGGGTTAGGCACAGCGGGAAGAGGTGTGACCAGCGATCCCTTTGCTAAGGGCGCTCCTCCTGCAGCCAGAGGCACGCAGCCACTGGCTGAGGAAGTCCTGTTTTATTCTCAGGGTGCTGCTCACAGATGCTGTGAAGCCAGGTGCGCTCCTCTCCTCCTCTCCAGGGCACACTTCTTTCCCTTTCGAGGTGATGATTGTGTTTGGACCCGTGCTGCGGGAAATATATCTCGGTATAAAAATATCCATCCCTCTGAAAAGGCAGAGGATCATATTTCTTTTAAACCATGCCTCAATCAACTTGTGAAAACCTGAAATATATCTGGACAAATCAGATTTATATGAAACAAGGAAAAATATAGCAATTTTGGGGATATTAAATTGAAGGTTCAATGTAGTTGTTCTTGGGCTAACTGGTGCTTGGGAAAATGGGGTTTAGATCGTTTTCAGAGATTCCCCTTTCTTTGCTGACAGTCAGAGAAAAGGGGCAAGAGGCTATTGCTTGTGTTTGTTCCTAAAGCAAATCACGGTTGATAGGTCCAGCTTTAGACCGACCGGCCTTGACAAGTTTCTCTGCAATTCTTTCTTGTGTGCAGTTTTTAGAAATCTTTGAACAGTGAGAAGCACAAAAGGTAGAAAGTTAACAAGACTCCACGGGGCTGTGAGATGGTACCTGACAAGGGAGGAGAGGTGCTCCTGCGACTAAAATAGGCGACACAGAAGGTGGTTTTGTGCTTGTCTGAGAAATTGGGAATCTTGTTACAGGCTAGGAAGGTCTGGTCTGCTCAGACATACAGTGTTCATAACAAAAGCTTTGGTTTCATTAGCTGCATGTTTTCAGGAGGTTTCTTACAATTTTCAAATGTGTAATTTTTAAGTGAGTTTATTCTGAGAAGTCAGCACTACAACTGAGGTATTTTGCTGGGGAGCTGGGAGTTGGTTTTGGCTATATTTGTGGTTATGAAACAATTGCTGGGGGGAGTGGGGTGGGGTGGGGGGGAGAAGAAAAGCCCTTGCTTTGGCACACTGAAGAAAATATGTCCTTTTCCACTTTCTAGCTCCCTTGAAAGAACTTCAGGTTTCTGCTTTCACTCTCCAAACCTGTCCAGGTAATTAACATCAATGATTTGTCCTTAAGAAGCAGCTTTGGCCTTGCATTTCAGGGAGAAATGTGGTTATTTCAGACTTAGCAAGTGTGCTTTAGATTTTGATCCTCAGCTTTGGTTTTCTTGTTATTCATATTGATTGTTCCAATTTGTATGCTGTTTTGCTCTGTGAGTTGTTGATCTGTTTTGTTTCTAGTCTGTTTTTCAATGGACACAGGTTTCTAATTTTGTTTTCTTCTTAGACTTTCGGGTTTTAATTCAATGCATGTTTTCCAGGATATTTTTCTCTCTGTGGCAAAGCTGTTGTATGATTGTGTTTCTTGCCTCTTCCTTCCTAGAGACAATGTTAACAGATATCATTGGAGGGATATCACCCTCCTCCCCCTAAATTTTATATAGAGCACTGCACTTAAGTCAGAAGCCGTATTCCCTTGCCTGTGGATTTTCCTTTGCTGGAAGGGCCAATTCGTAAAGCAGATGGGAACTGTCAGCTTTGTGTTTCTTGGGAATATGTTCCAAAAGATATCCTTTACCATGGTTTCTTTTGCAAGGCTCTGATGCAGTAAAAAACATTGGGATATTAAAACTCAGTTAATGGAAAGCCATTGACACTCAGCCTGGAAAGAGTGGAAAAACCTTTGACAATCCTGGTGGCTAATAATTCCTTGGTGAGAGGCCAGTGCAAGGGGGCTTCCCTGCTCTCCTCTGCAGCCCTGGCATCATTCCTGGGTACCTCCAGAGGAGAAGGTTTACTTGCTGGGAATACTGCATGTGGTGGGGAAGCAAAGAAGTGTGGAAGACAACACATGCAGCTCTGAGAGAGAAAGAGCTTGAAAGAAGAGGAAAATGCCCCTGGAGCATGGGGCCCTTGGCTGATGCTCTGATGTTCCCATTCCTCCCTGTTCTTCTCAGCTGTTTTCATACTCTCCAAATGCCCCAGAGGGAGCAAAGCAAATGGTATTACCTCTGCCAGTGTACAGTTCAGAACCTGGTTAAACCAGTGTTTGGTCAAAAAAAGGCCTGGACCTTTTAGGGCCGGTTATCCTGTGCTTTGGCAGAAAGGTAGACAGCTATTGCAGCCTGCCTCCTCCATCAGTATTTGTGCTCTCTGGCCATGAATTTAAGAAAGATGTGCCAGAATTGACATTATCCCGCTGGAACCTGGTTCGGGTTAATACTTTAAAAGCTGGTGAGAACATGGAAGCTGCAGTTCTCCAGCGAATGCCTGTTGGCCAGAGGCACCGCGTGCGCGTGCATGGATGGGCTCTCTTCTTTTTAAAAACCTTTGGAGTGAGTTTTTTGGATACTTCAGACGTCCCTTTTTCTCACCCTCAGATTGTTCGCCGCCTCCCCAGCAGAGTGACATATTGTTTGCAGTGGAATTTGACAGGCTCAGATGGCAGTAGCTGCTGCAAGATTTTTTAGTTCTTGTTGGTGCTACGACAGGTCTCAACAAATTCCCTCGCCCACTCGCCCGTGGTGCATAAGAAACTTTCTCTAGTGTGAGGGGAGCTTGCCCATCAGTTTTGTCAAAATCTCAGCTTTCCTTTAAGCATGATGCAGAAATTCTGGCTTTCTGAATGTGACACAGATCTGCTCTACGACAGTGATGTTTGCAGATTCAGGAAGGCAGACAGACAAAGGCGAGTGAAATGTGAGCTCCCAAAGAACCCTGTCTTGGATTTGTGATGGAAGTGAACTGCCTGGGGTATTCAGTGGGAAGAGGCTGTGGATTTCTGCCAAGGAGATGTGGCCCCATTCTTTGTGCTGTGTTCAGTGCCCCTGTGTAAGTCCATCCCCTCTCTTTTTGTGTCTCTGTCATGTATTCAGGTGACAGACCTGCAAACCCACCCATCCTACCCCAAATACCAGGAGGACACATGGGTGCCTGCAACACAAACCTGTGAGCTGGTCACCCACTTGTGTGTGTGATGGTAAAACCTAGAGTTTTACCTCCAGGCATCTTCTTTAGGATGAGCAGAAATTTGCCCTGAAAGACCCTGTTTTTGTCTGCTGTGTCTGCAGAGGAGCTCCCACAGCCTGGCTCATGGGGCCAGGGGGGTTCTCCTGTGCACCCTCTGTGTAAGAGCAGCACCCTGGGCTTGGGATCCCTTTGGAGTGGGGCTGCTTGGGGTGACAGTGGCAGGCATGGGTCTTTTTCTGAGAAGAGATGCTTACTCTAAGGCTGAGGACATCTCCATGCCCCTTGTACTCCTGCAGGAGTGAGGGCTTTGGAAAACGAGATGTTTTCCCAAGCCATGAGCCCCTTTTCTCCCACGAGCCACGGACTTTCGGAGTGCGGCATTCCCACCAAGCCGCACGCGTTTCATGTTTGATTTAGGCTCAGCCTCACAAGGTTATTTCCAAGCAGTGGTCCTGGGGCTGTCCCACTCTCAGGCTCTTTTCCTTGGCATAAACAGCATTAGCCCGAGGGTGGCCCTCATCTGTGCCAGATGCCCACAGCCACGGCAGCAGGAAATCAATGGGGCGTGGGGATATTCCCCGCCACTGCTCGCCGCCGCTAATAGCTGCGGTGGTGTAGGAGTCCCTGTGGCATTTCCACATTACCTGGAGATTTCCCAAGGCAGGAGAAATCCTAAGGATAATTAAGCCTGTTTTATTTAGGGCTGAGCTGAGCCATCAAAGTGGCATAAAGCAGCCTGAATGGACCAGAGGATCTGGCACCTTATGCGAAAACTAATCATTTTCTGAGGTGGTCTGATAATTTCCAAGGAGGGTATAAAATAATTCACACCCACATGTAGCTTTTAATGAGTAGAAAGGCCTCTCTGCTGCATGTTCTGGAATTGTACTCTTTTTTTTGAAAAAAATAAAAAAGCAACCCAATGATGTTTGCATGCAACAAAGCCAGAGGGAGGCTGTGGCAGGAGCAGGAGCTTGGGGCAGTGTCTTTGTTGCTGTTTTCATCAGGGTTAAGGGCTCAGTGACCATTTGGAAACCTTTTATGGGCAAACTGGCTAGCAGCCAGTACTGCAAATTTGCACTCCTGACTTTTTGATTAGTCAGTAGTCCATCAACAGCAGTAGAAACCTGAGAAACATTTGCAGCTAACCACGTGAAAAGCAGGTGTAATAAATCAGGTTGTTCAGGTTTAGTCCCAACTGGGAAATGTGTGGATGGAGGTAGAAATCTTTCCCTACTCCTCTGGTGGTGCAGCAGAATACCTTGCTCCCGTCCCTCTCTTTCCAGCAAGATTTCAGCCTGTAAAAGTGATTGCATTCCCATTGGGAAATCACAGATTTCCAACCATTTCTTTTAAGATCTGCAGTGAAATTGTGTGAATGACAACCATTCATCCATCTCATTGTAGGATCAGGACCACAGCGAGGACTTTTTAAGCTTAAGGAGCGAGCCCTTAATTGCTCTGACTGTGCTAAGTGGAAGGAGCTCTCTCTGTGCCAGTGCCCCCATGGCAGCAGAGGCATCTTTTCTATTTATTTGCCTCTGTCCCACGGGAACCTGGAGTGTGTGTCTGGGTGTGTGGGGAGGGGAGGACCTGAGCTCTGCTCCCTGGCTCCTGCCATCTCTGTGCCCAGGCTTTTCCCGGGAGCAAATCAGCAGAGCTGGTGACAGCAGAAGCCATGAAAAGACCGTGGCAGATGTGAGCCTGCTCTCTAATATTTTATGAATACTGAATCTGCTTTTTTCTTCAGGGGGAGGGTGGCTCTCTGTCTGTGTTGTTGCTCGTTATTTATCATATGTGGGGTGTACACAATACTGGAATTGGGTGTTGTTAATAAAAGTTGCAAAGTCGCATCCTGGAGATGTATTCTGGCAGGGGAGAGACAAGAGAGGACAAGAAAGCAGGAGGGAAATGTTGGTGCCATGAGGACAGATCCATGTTACAGACCATGGAAGAGTTTCAGGAGCATGTTTTAATGAAATTTTATTTTTTTTTCCTTCCGGGTGGACTACTGAACCAAAATGGTCTGGTAACTGTGGGCTAGAATTTTATACCAGCTGCACAAGAATTCTCTCTCTCTCAAGTTTACGACATTTTAGGATTAAACAAAACCTCCCTGAGCTTCTCAATATGAATGTATGAGTTGCAATCTCAGGAAAAGTTTAGAGGATGTGTCTTCCAATCTCAGGAAATGGCAATTTACAGTCTTGGGAGAAGAAGGGTGGATGGGACAGGTTTCTCAGAGGGGGCACATCACACTGACTCCCCATCAAGTGACACCCATCCTGAAAAGTCACAGCCATGCAGCCATAAACTAACTTAGTACTGCCATTGCCTTGGCTTTAGTGAAACAGAGACCTTCCAGCTCTAGCCCAGCAGTCCAATTGCTTTCCCAGGTATTAAAACAACAAAAGAAACAGAAACTACTGAAATAGGCAGAAGAAAGTGGAGCTCTTCAACACCCCCAGCATCAAGCAGGCAGTAAGAGCAGACACATCCAGGGATGGTTTGCACACTCAGTGCTGTGAGTTGCCAGTGGTGGATATTTGACAAAAACCCCTTTTTGCAGCAGTTTTAAGAAAAAATTACTAATAACTAAGCAAACCGCTGAAACCAACTGAGCTGAACAAGGGAATAACAACAAAACAAAAAGCCCAGTGTGTGTCTGTTGCCTGGGGCAAGCTACAGCTGATGGATAAAGTGACAGACGAATCCTTCCCTCATTTCCATTTTAATCTCTGTCTACTAATTGTCATCAATATCATCAGGGTCACTAGACCACTAGTGCGAGTCTACAGCCTTCCACAGGAACCGCAGCTTTATGCCTGCCTGGCCCCCAGGGCTTTGCCCCTTTGCTAACCTGGGCTGTACCAGGGATGCCTTGGAGGGGGAGGAAGGGCCCTTGGAGGTGAGGTGGGGTGGGTGATGTTTCCCAGTGTCACGCAGAAGAGGCTACTCCTAGTGTCCGGCATTAAAATACAGGACAATTGCAGCCCTCTTTGAAATGAAAATTACTTATACTCCCTTTATGCCCCGGCCAGCATTTGAAAAAAGGGCAGCTGGGAATCCAGCTCCCATTGGAAGAAAGGGCTCATTCCGACTCTTAAATCAATGACTGTGTGATGAAAGCACGCTTTGGATCAGACCCAAGGAGGACAGAGTCAAAGCTTTTTGTCGGTTCCCTGCCTGGTGCTTTCTCTTCCCTTCCTTACTCCGGTGTGTGTCACACCTGTGACGTGCCACACGACTGCTCAAGGGGGTCTCTGCTGGTGACCAATCAGGCAGTCCCTTGGAATTTTGTTCCCTCACCCCCCTGCCCAGGAAAGGCACCGCACAGCGTTGTAAAGGTAATGTTTAACCCAGGGGCTCCAAGCCAAATCCTGGCCTCTGCGCACAGCTTGAGCACAAATTGTGCCCATGGCAACTACGCAGCAACTTGCCGGGTTGGAAACCTCCCATCCCCACTTGGAGGCAGCCATGTGGTCCTCTGCTTCTGCTGCTAAAAAGTAATAGATTCTTGGCATTTACTCTGTACCCTCATCCTGCACCCAGTCCTCCCTGCTTTGTAGGCCTAGTGTGTTCAGGTCATTCGGACAAGGCTCTGGGTTGGATCTATTGGAATTGCTCCTTCATTACAATTTTCAACCTTTTGGTTTTCTTGACCCTGTGGATTCTTCTTATTCTCTTACTCACTCTTTCCACTTTCTTTACTCCTGCTCCTCTGTGTCTCAACACCCCTTTGGTGGTACCATCTTAATCTCTTCTTCATATCTCCCTCATTTCTCCAGAGTTACACTTTTCCTTAGACTTCCCAAATACTTTCTCTGCAATCATTCCTTGGCAGATCAGCTTCTTATTCCTTCTCCCACCTGGTAACCATTTCTTGAACAGGAGATGTGAGGATAAAAAATGGACTTTTCTTAGTTCTGCTGTTGATTTGGGATCAAAGGAGTTCACAGTAGCTGCAGTCAGCTCCTCTGTTCACATGGCTGTAGCTGGTGACAAGGAATCTGCAGGCTGTGAAGCACATCCATCCTTTCACTGGAGCGGGTGACCCCGTTTTAGGATGCTGTATGGTTTTGAGGTTCCACACTTGCAGGTGGTGCCTCTGTTGCCTGAGGGGAGGCGGTGCTGATCCTGGAGAGCGTCACCTTGGCCTCAAGGTGCTCCTCTTTGGCTTGCCACTCCATTGCTTGTGCTTGTCGAGTTACCCAGTGAATCAGGAAGGCACTGCTGCAATATTATAATGTCTGTGTGTGTGTCCCTGTGGCTGTGTGGGATTCTACCGCTGCAGTGTGCCACAAATCCGTAAGGAATGGCTGATGCCACCTTGTTGTTTGAGTCCTCCTGAGCTCTGTGACCAGGATAGGGAGAGGCAGAGGCAACAAAAAAATTACTCTGTGAAGCCATCTGCTGCAAATCTTCCCAGAGGAAGATCTGGAATCCCCCTGCTCCCACGAGGAAAATCTTCAGAGGCCCCTGCCCCGTAAGCCGCGGTCCCCGCGGCTGCAACTCCAGATCTTTGGCGCTTATTGGTAACATATTTGCAAAGCTGCCCTGCTGTGATCACTGATCTCTGCCAGCTTAAATTTGGGAAAATGCTTTACACAGCCTTTCCTCTCCCCTCCTTCAACCCCTGCAGGTCTATATGCAGGGCAAGAAAGATTTAGTGTTTGAGCATAAGCACTGGTCAGCCAATCTGCAGCGTATCTTCTTGAAAACCCAAAACAGGTGCTCTTGGGCCATCAAAGTCTTGAAGCAGTTAAACTTCTTTTCACCTCTGTTGCAGTTCCTTTAAAAGAAATAGAGAGATCTTCAAAAGGTGGAAGGGTGGCAGGCCAGAAACGTAAAGCGTGTGCAATCACTCAGATACAAGTGGCACCACTAAAAATTGCCTTCATATATCAGCTTATGGTTTACACACTGTGGCAGAAAGGACGCTAAAAGGTCAGCAGAAAAAAAATATATATGTCAAGCCTGGAGCTGTGACTCCAAAGGTGTGGAAAGACATGATCTGAGAAGGGTTCTAGAGGGACTGGATAAGTGCTTGATATGGCAGGATTTTTTATTTTATTTTATTTTATTTTTTGCAAGGGAGCTGCTTGCAAACGTCAGCACAGAAGCCAAGGTATATACTCGCAGTAACCTCTTGCTACGACCCCTGGTGACAAGACGGATAGTTCCATTCATCTGTGGGTGAACAGCACAGGCTCTCTGCATTTTTTACTTGAAGCCCTGGATGAATTTGTTTGCAGAGGGGAATGTCACCGTTGTGAATGCTCTGATCACTCATGTGCCCATAGTGAAGTCAGTGGTAGGGAAGGGAAGGGGGGAAGGAGGGGGGGCAGAGCAAGGAGGAAAGCAAGCTTCTCTCTGGGGGTCTGGGGGATGCCAGCTTGTATCCAGCAAAACATCTCCAACCAAACATTAATGGAGGATGTGACTTCGAAACAGAGGGATCAGCAAATATGCTGTAAATTAGTAATGTGCCCTTTTAGTAGCAATTGCTTTATGAAAATAGGTAGGGCTTTTTTTCCCTCCTCCTTGTAGAAACAGCTCTGAAATAAGTGGGTCTCACTGGAGTTTTGTTTAAGACTGACCCCTTACTTTATTAACCGTGTAACATTTTAAGGTTGTTTTTTCCTCTCTGTCTCCTCCAGCAAGTCTCTATTGATCACTGTTTACAGTTATAATCCCTTTCAAATTTATCATCCATGACTAACACCACACGTATTGATTGGTGCTGACGGATGTCCCTGTATGGTGTATACCCACAGTGATTCTGGCTAGTGAAGTACAGTAGATATATTTTTTTTCTCTCCTTTATTTGCTTTTTATAGCTTTCTGCTCCCTCCCCTTTGTTCTCAGTCTGACTAACCTATTTCACACAAACACCGTGGGATTAACATGTCTAAATTTAGGACAATTTTCTTTACTCTTGATGAGGTCTTTGGAACAGGAAGGAAAAGAACGGGTAATGATGGGGTTTGGGTTTTTTTGTTGTTTTTTTCCTCAACTGGGAAGCTACTGGAAGGAGACAGGCCCTATAGGAGATCAGATTTATGAGGGACATCCACATGTCTTAACCCAAAGCCTAAAGTAACAAAGATGTAAGGGCTAGTTTTTTTAGGGACAAATTAGATGTCACTGGTGACTAAGGACAAGGTGTCCGAAATCTGGACTATAAATGGAGTCATTTGTCAACAATGCATTTTTGCTTGCCTGCTGCAACATTTCCTCCATCTCTTGTTGGCCAGAAATAGAGCTTGAGGTTAATCTCTTTTCTGAGCCACCTTGGCTTAACTCGAATTTACAAACCTAAATCCAAATAACTAAACAAACCAAAAGCCCCCAGACTCAAATGTTCTCAAGGATTTTGCTATGGTAGCACCACGAAATTTCTGTCACCTATTGCTTTGTTCTTGTTAAACCGAACCTGGGAACTTTACCTTTCAAAGGCTGGGTTCCTTCCAGATGTGAATAATCTATTTGTAACTTTTTTGTGTGTGTGCTTTATGCAATAGTTTAAATACATGTTCTTTGGCATGCATTTTATTTGGGGGTAATAAGGCAGCAACTATAAGACAGAGTGG
Organism: Passer domesticus; assembly: GCF_036417665.1. NCBI lineage: Eukaryota > Metazoa > Chordata > Aves > Passeriformes > Passeridae > Passer > Passer domesticus. Next base: position 120,863,936 of record NC_087476.1, on the reverse strand, counting down.
TTAAACCTCAGTAAAAGCATTTTTTAATAATAATTTGGCATTTATTTAATATACAACCACTGTCTTATTAAATCTAACTCTTAAGATTTAATAGGATAGTTTATTGTATTATAGCATTACTACTACAATGCTATAGTTATGGTTGAAGAGGCATTTTCATTATAAACTCCTGTTTGCAGGTGCTTATAAGTTCCTGAAGTACAGCACCTCTTTTATTTGAATGTGAAATCACTCACTGCACTTCTCAATTTTTTTCTTTCATCTCCTTCTCAGATACAAGGACATTTAGATGTCAAAAATATATTAAAAAAAAAGAAAAGCAGCAGTTACTGAGGAGCAGCATTAGAGCTGAGAATCAAAATTCACCAAAGTAAGGGCTCAGAGTCAGAGTTTAGGAAACTCTGGATCTTGATCAAGTTGCTGTGCCCATTCTGGTAAAGCACAAAGTTGGCAATTTGCTCAGTAATGTGCAGTGCCATTAAAAGAAAAAAAAATAAAAAAGAAGGAAAAAAAAAGAGTTCTCTTCTGTGTGTGCCTTTCTCCCTCACCTTGGATTTGTCTGGTGAGGTGCTCAGGACTGGGCTGGGGTCAGTGTACTCTTGGTGAGCTGGGTTAATGAGCAGGTTTTATGGTGAGCAAACAGGACCTGCCCTGAGCAGGGCTGCCTCCAGGAAATGGGCACTTTCCTGTGCCTCTGAAGGGTGGGCACACACCGCGGTGACATCCACAGTGGCCACCCAGCTTTGCTCTGGTGTCACTGTGGGCTGACCCTTACAGCGCCACTCAGCTTTAGTAAATGAAACATTTGATTGCTTTTTGGGCTGAGAACCACTCGTAAACAAACCTTAGCTCAACAGAAACTTCATAGTTAAATAAGTAAACGCTGACAAAGAGAGACTGGAGACACAAAAAGCCCAAACAGGAGCACAGCACTAAACTGCCCCATAAAACCTGTGTAAAGAGAGCACTTCATGGTGTCACAACAGCAGACCCTTTGCTTTTCCACAGGCTGAGTTTGCATGTGGCATAATTTTCCTTTATTTCAATCCGGGCCCAGAAACTCCTGCTGGAGTGGCACCTTGGTTGGTTGGTTTGTTTTTTTTTAAATTATCACCAGGCTTAGACAAATTTCTCATTGAGTGGTGGGAAGATCAATGCAGGAAGAGGGACATGTGCCACTGTTACAGAGGGTGCAGCCTGTTCTTGCTGCTGCAGAGCTGGAGCTGAGCAGGAAGCAGAAAGCAATTCTTTTAAAGCACAGAATTTTGGTAGGTCTCTCCTAGATCTATGCAGCAATGAAATAATTTGCTTAAGTCTGAACATCAAGTCTTTCCTGAGAATGCAAGTAGAGGTAGGTGGGAATTCATCAAGACAAGAGTTGTTGTTTCTATAATCCCTTGTGGGTTTAGGAACACTAATAGTTTCCTCAAATAAACATCCTCAACTCCACTCAAAGTAAAAAGGGTTTGTAGCTCCAGGCCTTCTGCCCTGAAAGTCCTCCCTGCAGCCATGGCGAGGCTGAAAAGGAAAGTTGTTTCCAAGGAAAAACCTGAAATAAATTAGGCAAAATAAATAAATTAGGCAAGCTTTTGTGGCAGGACTGAATTTTCTGCAGGTTATTCTCCCCACGAAGTTTTGCACTGCTGAAAATCCTCATGCAAGGTCCTTTAAATATTCCTCAGGTGCATGTCCAGTGACCACAGTGGTAACCATTGCCTCTGTCCAAAAGAGAAAAAAATACAATAATTTAAAAGCAGGAGTTACAAATAAATTTATTAAATGGAAGATAATAATATAGATAGCTCTGGGAAGCTCCTGAATTTTCAGAGAACTTGTACTGCATTACCAGTGTTTCAGCCTATTCTGTTGGGAGTTTTTTGCTGTACAGGTAGGCTTGACCTGTCTTAGCCAGTTTTAATTTTCCTGCTGTTTTTCAGTAGCTCTGTGGTCATGTTGCTAACAAAGGAGCACTATAAATGGATTAATGAGTGTCATGAGGAAGTAGGAAACTGTCTCCTTGATTTTTTTAACTGTTTTAGTAAACACAAGTATTCAAAAAAACTTGAAGATACAAGAACTGGGAATTTTCTATTTTTATTTTTTTTTTCCTTTTGTGAGGATCATTTAAAAATACCCACAGGTTCATTTTTGTGTAATGCCACACAGCTTGGCATGCTTCAGATTGTAGTTAGTCACTTTTTGGTAGAATTCTTTTATGGAGAAATGTGTGCATGTCATTTAAAAATCATATTCAAACATATGGAAAATCCTTTGTGCTTGAAAAATGTGGAAATCTGGTCAAAAATGGGCTAGCTTTATTTTAAATCCAGTCAATTTTGTTGTCAGTGTAACTGGAGCAGAGCTTGGTTTTTGGAGAGAGAAATTCATCTAGAAGGGTGACATTTCCTGGCTGGGCAGACCTGTTTTGAAATGTGAAATAAAACACAAAAGAAAGAAATGAAGTGAAACACCTCTCTTGGATTTGCTTTTCTGATAATGAAGTGAACCCTGGAATTTTCATGGGCCTGGATTGTCCTGTCATTGAGCCCAGAAATCTCCCAGGATTTTGGACCAATTTCAGCCAAGGGAGGGTCTGGAAATACTGATATTAAACCACAGATCACTGGGGATGGTGCAAATGTTGATTGGGAAAAGTCCATGGAAACTTCCTTGGAAGAAGGAATGATTGTCAAGTAGTTTGTATAAAGATACCTTAAAGTAGCTTGATTGAACTGGAACATCAGGAGGAAAAATAATTCTCCACATAAAAAAATGTAAATAATCATAATAATTCAGATTTTTTATATCTTCTAATGGTAAAACATTTTGGTTATTTCAGATACCAGCCTTTTCAGCTCATGGTTCTCCACATGGCCAGAAGATTGTCATGACCTCTATGCAGTTTGGCCTTGGATGGAACTTCCTACAGGTTCATATTTTTTACTCTCTTGGGAAACGCATTGTCACGTATTTGTTGCATGTATCTTTTATTTTCACTTTTTTTCCCCCTTTTTTTTTTGCTTTTCTATTTTTTCTAACCTCAGAGGTAGCAATCCTACTGCCATTAGCAAGATGTCTATTATAGTGTCATTAAAAAAGCTATAGTCAGAGCATGGAATGACTCACATCATGGAGGAGTTAATAATTCACTGTAATAAAAGTATAAAGTTTTATGATAAACCACTCTCAGGGGAGTTAAATATAATCCTTAGCGGGTCACACACTGACTACAAAGCTTACATTTGTAATGGTAATTTGAATTTACTACATCGCCTTTAGTTTTTAAGCGTTTGTATGTCATTAGACCTTATAAATTGATTTATATATTCAACTCCAGTATAATTCTACATAAAGGTACAATAAATTTTATGGATTATAGATATGGCATCTAAAACAGTTTAGAAAAATAATTTTATTAAATTCACTTGAACGGCGGCGCTGAACGGCGACGAGGATGCCAGCCTGGCTCAACTTGTGGGAGCTGCACGGGGCAGCCGCTGGTGCTGGGGACAGAGGGAGGGGACTGGGCCACAACTGGTCACCCACAGCTGGTCACCATTCCCACTGAGGGCTTCAGTGGCACCAAGTGGTCTCTTTGGCCTCACACAGCCAAAACTGCCACTGACCAGGGCCCCTGTGCTGCTCCAAAACTCCATCTCCTACTGGGACATGTGGAGGTGTGCCCCATGGCCTCTCTTAATGCTCTGCTGGTGACATTGCTGGTAAAAGGACCTGCAGGAAAGGACTGTGTTTGTGCCATAAACAAGGCATTTCCTCCTGAAATCAGGGGTGCACCTCAGGTTGGCTTCAGCAGGATGTCTTTCCTCAGCACTTCGCCTCCTCTGCACTCTTTATCAGAAATAGCTTGTGAACAATGAAAAGATCTTTTCTTTCTTCCTCCCCACCCTGCTTGGATTCAGCAAATATATTCGTAAGAGGAGCCATTAAAAATGTTCATCCTGAGCATTCCTTATTGATGTAATTTCAGCAGGGCTGACTGTGAGGCAGTCACTGTTGGTATTCTGCCCTGACATGGCAGATCCTGCTCAGAACCCTCATCCTGTGAAAACTTCTGTTTGTATTCCTGAGCATGTGGAGCAGTCCCTGAAAGCCGTACAGGACACAGCTCAGAAACACTTGATAAACTTCACCGTCTGTTTCCTAAGTGGTTTTAAATAAACAGCCAGCTTTTTAATGCTGCTTTTCCTAAAGTCGCTGTAATTTCAGCGCTGATCTTCAACCCCCTTTGTCTAATCCGCTGTGTAATCTTTCCCATAACAAACCTAAAAAAGATCCTTGTACTCCCTGGTGGGCAGTTATCAGTGTATTCCCCATCGCACTCACACATTAGCAAAGCTTTATCCCATCATCGCTGTGGTTTTGAAAGCATTGAGGTAAATCTCAGGTGGCATCCTGCACTCAGTGGGTGTGTCACTGATGAAATGACCCAGCCAGCTGGACAGGTTTATGTACAATTTACTGGAAATGTATTAAATGTGTCTCGGGAAATGATTCTTTAAAACGTTCTCACTGCCAGTGCAGTAAAGATTAAGACCTTGGCATGAAACAGGGGAAAAAAAATTAAATAATTTTCAGAAGCTTGATGTAAAATAATGATACTAAATGTAACTTAAAGTCACCAAAGGATGAGCATTTAGGTTAAATTCCTACTCCTCCCTTGACTAATTCCCATAATAATTCAGGGCTCTCTGAAACTTGCAGGCTGAATTTGAGCCCTGGCACAAGCACATGGAGTCCTGCTTTAATCCCTCTCAGCCAGTTTGCTCAGACAAATGCAGGATTACATTGGCAAAACCAGAACTTGCAGGTGGGCAAGCTCTTGGGAAAATAAACACTGTTATTTTCATGTAATTATTTTTGATATTCCAATTCCTCTTCTTATATTCATTGGCTTAAATATTGTGAGGGCTGCACTTAGGCTGCCTCCCAGATTTTGTTTGTGCCTGAATTTCCTAAAGCACTCAGGAGGACTTTACAATCTCCTTGCTTAACATGCAGTTAGCTTTAGATGCTGCTGCATGCAGACTTTAAAAATTATTATTATTTGTGCTTTTTGTATCCATCTGTACTTCACCATGACTGCCTTGTTTGCTTTTGTGGAGGGCCCAGGGGCAGCGTGGCATGCAGGGGTAGCAAGGGGGCTGGCCTGGCTTTTGAAGTTCCTCCAGGGCTGCTGGCATAGAGAAGGGTGATCAGAATAAATGCAAAAAGAGGACCTGATGTCCCTCTGTCCCCAAAGACTGGGGTTGCAAAGGGTGGGAAGTGGCAAAGGGCTGCACAAGATGCCAAGGGGACGGCAGCCAAGGGGCTTGGAGCACCTTCCAGTTCCAGCATCTAAAATTATGCTGGGATAAACTGCTTTCTGCAGTATCCTTGAACATTTGCTCTGCAGCAAATAAAGGCATTAAGTCCTTCCTCCTCTTCCAAATACACAATTTGGAAATAAAAGGTAATAACTGGCGATACACAAACACTGAAATTTCCATTCCTCACAGATTAAATGATCCTTGCTGCAGATCATGAAAAGAGCCATTAGTGAGGGGGGTGGGGGGACACTTTGTGTAGCAACAAGCAGTATATTCTGTGCTTTAATAAGAGGGAAGCTGGTGGAGAGCTGCACCATTTAAAATCACAGTGAACACAGCAGGCTGATTTTTGCCAGAGCAGGATGAGTGCAGGGGAACAGAGGTGGGAGAGATGAGGAGCAGAGCTGGCAGTGACCAGGTGCCCTCCTTAAGAGTTTCACAAGTTTGTAATTTCAGGGGTTCTTTTTGAAAAGCATTTTAGCCCTCCCAGATGGGTCCTTGGGTTTCCTCTTCTCATGAATTCAGGCGCATTTTGAAGAAAATATTTCAACTACTGATTAAGTCAAAGGTAATTGTTGTTTAGTATTAGATTATATAAAGCTATTTCATAGGGTTATGGAAATAAAAAGAGTAGTTAGGAGGTCTTTACAGCAGGCAAAGAGTTAATGGCTTCAAGTTGAGATGGAATAATTACTGCCTGGACTGATTTACTATTTTATTTCTATGATGTTTGAAAATCTAATAAATCATTTTACTTTTATCTTGATAGATAATACTTTCATTAGGAAAATTAGAGGCTTCATTATAATGTTTATCATGAGCTGGAAGCTTTTTTCCAATTTTTTGTTGTTGTTGTTGTGTTAAGTTTCAGGAATCCAGAGTTCACTTTTGCCAGCTTTTAATTTTCTTTATCAAGTTTTCATTTTCTCTGTCATTCCTAAGTGAGTGCAGCAGCAGAGTGGTGGGCTGGATCAGACCTGGGGCCTGCTTTGGAGGTGCCACCCACGCTCTGTACCTGGGGATGAGCTGTAGATGTTTTGGAAAATCAGGCTGGAAGCTCTTTAGACTCTTAGATGCACAGATATGGAGACTGGAGGGGATTGTGAAGATCTTTTACTCTCAGTTTCTGGAAAATTCAGATTAAAAGACCCCTCCCAGTAGCGGGCGAGACCCCTTTATTCCCACTGATGCAGGGCTGACCACTTGCTTTATAAGCTTCAATTTGGCTTGAATGTGCAATTTTTTAACCTTTCCTCTTGCGCAGAGTGTTGTTTTTTGCTAAGAAATCTCGCAGTGATGGTGTGGGCTGGGGCTGGTGCTCACTCTTGGCCCAGCCTGGCTGTGGGTTAACCTCTTGGCTGCCATCTGCTTTGATGGTTTGCCATTAATATCAATTTATGGCGTGGGCACCAGGGCCAAAGGAGCTCCTCACCTGCAGCAGGCAGTCCGACACCCATTCCTATTCCCCGCAGGAAAATCCTTCACTGCTGCCTCGAGTGCAGGATTTTCCTACCTCCAGTCACAAGGAATGTCACAAGGCACTGCCTGACTGCAGCGTAGTGTTTGCAAGCCCATTCCAGTCCTCATTGCTAATTATGTTTGTTTGAAAATGCTTAAAGTGGTTGTAAAAAAAACCCCAAAACACAACAAAAAAATGGTATCTTAATCTGGAAGATGCTTCCTTACCCATACAACATCTGTAAGCTCTACATACTCACCACTTGGGCTGATTGCATCCACAATTAATGTGCTTTGGGTTTGTGATTCTGTAACCATCCATTGCATTGCAAAATGCACAGCATATATTGAAAAGTGTCTATAATATGTTTTAAAAGGAATTCTTAACTAAGCCGTGACCTCAACACACTCTGAAGGTGAAGAGGATCAATCATAGATAAAAGGAGGGGAGCTCTCGGAGGACATGCATACCTGAGACTTTTCTAGGTGCAGTTCTGAATCTGTATTTATTGGTATTTATCTTTGAGAGCTCAGACAAGTAGAGATGCTGTAATTGATTTTATTTGAAAGTGAGAGATGGGGTCAAATGGAAGCTTTTGGGTCTCCTGCTTTTACTTTTCTACCTATAGAACGAGGATTTTTACTAGCAGTGCTTACTGACATTCATTTTTTTTTGGCCAAGCGTGTGAATGGGAGCCTCCAGCAAAGCAAACTCCACCTTTCCTACCTTCAAATGAGCTGGGAAAGATCCTCATCCTGCCAACTCATCCTTAATTGGCCTATATAGTAAGAAGCAATTAAAACTAAAGGCTTGATTCATAAAAAATGTGTTTATGTGTCTGCGTGTGTAGAGGCTTTTCCTGCACTCCAGCTAAAAGTGCAAGAGGCACGTTAGCTTCCAGTGCACCTTTTTGCAATTTATTCCTTCCCTCTTTTTCTTCTGAGTCACAACTGACCTTTTCTCCTGGGTTCCTCTGCAAGTGAGTGTGAGAGAATCCTGGAATACCCTGGGTTGGAAGGGACTCACAAGGTTCATCCGAGTCTGAGTAGATGGAGGTGTTTGGTGTAAACCTTGTAGACAAAAAGTAAAGTTTGGACAATATGTGAAAATGCCCAAACAAAAGCTAATGGCTGTGAGTCAGCAGTGCTGGTTTCTGTTAGCTGATTGATTTCAGCAAGCCACTGGCTTGCTAGACAGGTTGTGAAAGATCTTTGCTGGCTCTGCTGGGTGTGCAAAGCCTGCAATTTCTTCCTCTCTTTTTCTAAAAGAGGAAAAATAAAATAATGTTAAATAGTTAATGCACAGAAGAAAAGAAATAGAGGAGAATCATCTGTCTGATGCTGAAGTTTATGCAAAGCCCCAATTTAAGTTTTTTTCCTTACCATCTTTTCAGATCCCTGTTTAATAACCAGATGCATAAATGCATTGAAATATATGATTGCGATTCCTATAATTCTTTTTTTTTTCCTACTTTCTTGTTTTTGTTCCAAGTAATTTTCTTTGTGGGGTGTGGGGTTGTTTTTGTTTGTTGGGGGGGTATCTGTTTGTTTGTTTGTTGGTGTTTTTTGGTTTGGTTTGGTTTTTTAAATTTTTTCCTGCAAGGACTCTTGGGATATAATTTATGTGAGTCCTCGCTGCAGAGGGCTGTACAGGACTGCATGGTATAAAGCTGCATTGTGTTCATCCTGTTGTGAAATACCTGTAACTTTTAGAATGATCCCCACTGCAAACACCTCAGGGTCAGGTTTTGCTGGAGGTTCTTCTGTCCAGTTAGGTTAAAATCACCAGGTTGCTTAAAAACACCCCAAGAAAACTCAGTTTCTCGTTGTTGCTACGCCCTGTCTTGGGAGCCGGCCTGCTGTGCTTTGTTTTTTGGTTCTTCCCAAAACAGCCCAGCTCAGGCACGGATCCTGGCTGCTTCCCATCTGCTCCATGGCAGTGGTCAGGAGCCCTCGGTGGTGTTCAGCACCGTTGGGAAGGTCTCCACTTGTGCCAAGGAAACACGGGACTGTGTTTCCAGGTGCGGTGCCAGCCTGGCGCTAACCATACGGTGTTTTGTGCCCAGAGAAGAATCACCCTCTGGGGAAGGAGAGGTGGCCTCCAGTCCACCTCCAGGACTGGAATCTGATAAAAGGTTTCAAATGTCAGTGGCCTGTTGTTGGTAATTAAATGGTAATGACAGATCCGTGCTGATACTATCAAGGTGCTTTTGTCCCGGGAACCCTGCATTAAGAGGAGCCACAACAGCAGTTTTGCTTGTTGCCTTTTCCTACGGTTACAGTTAAATAGTTCATGGCCATCGGCTCCCCGAGCAGGAATGTGCTCTGCCCCCTGCGTGGCTTTCATGCACCATCACCAGGAATGTGAGTGTATCTGAAATATTTGGATGTTCAAATGTTTGTTAGCCCCGGCGCACCAGCGTTCCTGGTCGCACGCTCCATCGGCACACATCTGCTTGTGCATCTTTACATCCAGACCCGGAGCCTTTAAAATTTATCTGTTAACTTTTGGAGAAGGAGGAAAATGTCTATAAAAAGGTTAAAGTTCAAAATGAAGGCACTCGGTCAGAGAAATATCAATATGCAGCTGTCAGGAGAACTGACATTCTGAGTCACAAAAATACATTTTTGGTTTGCGGGGGGGTTTAACTTCTTCCATTATAAATTATTAAAACCACATGATCTGTCATGGAGATAATAACAACAGTCACCTTTTTAAAAACAACAGCAATAGCTTTATTCCCATATTGTTGTTTGTGCCCTGGAAAGAAAAGAAGCCAAATGAGAGTGTTTCAGATGTTCTGGTGAGTGAGTGCCTTCAAAGAAGTTCTGGAGCCCTTTTCTGTCCTGTTCTGTAGAGGTCAGCAAGTTTGAGGAATTACAGGCACTAAGTGAAAATGAAAACATCAAGAGGCTTGCTGTCTATCACAAGTATCACTAAATCTTTTTGAACAACCCTGGGCAGTGAATTATGGAAGCATGGAATTGACTTACAGTTTATTTCTAGTAACAGTCAGTTACTATGTCAAATCTAAAACCATTCAGAAAAGCCTATAAAAATGTATGACAAACTAACCAGCAACCTCTAGATCTTTTTACATGTGTATGATTTTAGAGAATGTCTCGCCAGCGCTTGTGGAAATGAACAGACAGGACATTTTCATGAGGCTGTAGTTTTTGGTTTTTTTGGGTTTTTTTTTGCCCTCCTCGCTCATGTTGTTTGGCATCAGAGAAAGCCTCTGGAGTAGCTTTGCTGGAGGAAGACAATATGGTGTGTGGGCAGGGGAATGGCACAGCTCTTGCTCCTGCCTCCCTCGGCGATGATCTCCCCTCTGCGAGTGAATGCTCTCCCGACAATCTCCCAAACCTTATTTCAAGGGGCCTTGTGAACACCTGGGAACCTTTTAGCAAAGGTGTTGCCCCAGCCGTGGCTCACCCCAGGGTAAGAGAGAGGAGGGCAGGTCCTGTGGGATGGGTGCTGGCTCAGTGAGGATCTCAGGGATGTGCTGCCTGCCTGAGCCTGTGGGGCTGTCCTGCTACCAGCGAGTCTGGTTCTGCTGCTGCCAGAGAGAAGAGCTAAAAACTTGGTGTTCATCTGACCTCATGGCTTTGTGGGGCAGGGGGGAGGGTTTCTCCTGGCTGCTTAAAATGCAGGAAATGTTTACAATTCCACGTGGTGCTGTTTCTAAAAGCTGGTGGGGGTCAGGTTATTGTTGGGCAGCTCGGGGGTCTGGGGAACAGAGGAGATTTCAAAACAGCTCCATTGTGTTCCCCCTGCAATAAGTCCCTGCTTTCTATTTCCCCCAGAGGACTCCTGGGAAGTGGCACTTCCCTAAACATGCTGCCAGGTCTGAAACATGTGGCTGGCTGATGTTGTGGCTTTTCAGGAGAGGCCTTTCCAGCAATGCTGGAAAAGAGCCCCTTAACTCTCCTTGGGCTGGATCACGAATTTTAGGGTGGGCAGGACCATTTGGACCTGATTCTCTAACTCTCAGAGATGAAATCTGGTGATGGCTTCATAAAACTAAGAGAAAATAAATTAATTTAGAAAGATGACACAACTCAAGGCAATAGACTGTGAATCTCTAGTCACTGTTTTGATGGGCAGACTGGTATTACTGACTGGGTGGACCTATAAGGAGGGTATTTGGCCACTTATTTTTGAGGACTACCCTGAAGACACCAAGCAGGGAGCAGGGCTTTCACAGCTGGCTTTTTGCTTTCTTTCTGTGTAAGTAGCAGACGGCATTAAAATGTTTAAATGTTTGCCACTGCAAGAATGAATGCAAAATGTCTTGTGTCCGGGATAGCCATTTTGCTTTCCTTGTGGTGCTTGGGCTGGGAAAGCATCCAAAACCGAGTTTGTCTTGCAAGAAATGATTTCAACATCAGTCCCCTGGCAATTGTATTTTAAAACTAACACAGCCTAATAAACTTTCACTCATGAAACCATCAAAGTTGTGTTTACTAGCAGAACACTCGGGTCAATAAAATACTCCACACTCTAGGATTTGGGCTTTTATTATTTTGCATTTATTGAGAAACAAATTGCAGAATAAAGTGGTTCCATGAATAAAATGCTCCTATACATTCAGAATATAATACAAAATGTAATTAGGCAGCACATTGTTAAAAGTCAGGACCAAAATCTAACAATATGGTGTCACCAGTTGTAAACTTGTAACTGTATAATACATAATTGTCAACTGTTGAGAAAAGATCTCATTTTGATAACACATATTGAGATTGGAAGCTTGTTTGTTAATGAGGGGTCTGAAAAATACTTATGACTCCAGGATGCTTGACAGCTCTAACTGCAACATTGTGCTGCACAGTCAAAGAACAGCGAGTTAGAAGGAACACAAACAAAATATAAGACATTTTTAGGAGCAAAGAAACAGGCATGTTTATATTTAAGGAATGTATTAAAATCACAGCTATCCTTCTCTGATATTAGAATCAATCAATAGATTGGCTTGTGATTATTTCTATTCATTTCTATTTTATATGCACAATTTGGCTTTAAAACAGTTTTTTTTTTTTTCAGAGCTGTTCATAATATTCTCAGCTTTTTCTCTATGCTGAAGGCTGAGGAGAGGGGTGCTCTGCTCCCCTGGATGTGGCCCAGAGCCAGAGCAGCTCTTGCTGCCCACCTTTGCTGGATCTCAGCACAGCCCAGCCATGAGCTGTTTTCTCTCTGGGTTATTCCTCTCCTCGTGCAAAACAGGAGGCTGGGATTTCAGGATGCCACCAGGTTTCCTTCGGGACATTCCCTCCCCTTTATGGCATCACCTATGTGTGGACCTGGGACCTGTTGGCTGCTGGACAGGGCTGCAGCCCCCAGCATTTCTTTGTGCTGACTTTCCCAGCTCTGTGTGCCTGCTGAAGTTGTGCATAAAGCCAATATTCAGCACAAAAAAGCAAAGCCATATAGGTTGCACCAGCAGGTTGCTGCACACCTTTTATTTCTGATCCGTGCTGCTTTTATTTTCTTGGTGAGGGATTAAGAAGGTATTGTTAAGGTTGTTCTGGATGCCACAAAAACTCCAGGTAGCATTTTGCAGTGAATTTCAAAATTTTTGAGTAGTGTTGTGCTGGTAAACTCAGATTTGAACTCCCATGGCATATATTCTGTTCCCTCATTATCCCGAGTGCTCAGGAAGCTCCGCACAACCCGTAGCAACTTGTTTTCTCAGAGGGAGTGATTACATGTGGTAGAGTGGGTTTCTTTTGTGTGTGTGTGTGTGTGGCAGTCATATAAAAGCCAGACCCTGTTATTTTTTAGAGTATTTGTAGCAGCTGCAAAGGAAATGTCCGTGCTGCTGTATGTTTTAGAAATGAGGTGGGGAGTCTTGGTGCCTCTGGAGACTCTGCTGGCAGTGCTGATCTCTTCAGGTGGCACCTGAAGCCTGACTGAGCTTGCTGCTGTCTGAGGAAGGATGCAGGTGGAAAGCTTTGCTCCCGTTCACTCTGCACCCCCAAACCCAGAAGGAACAGTGACCACTTTGGATTTTAGGAAGATCAAAGAAAATGGCCAGGTTGGCGTTGCCACATTCTTCCTGCTGCTGACAAAGACTGTATTATTTAGTGCTGGTGTCACAACAACCAGCCACAGTGGCGCTGGAAATGTGCTTCCAGGTCACCCTCAGGGATATGGCTCTAAGCAAAAGGCAGGGGGGCTGAGCTTTGTGCTGACTGCAGACGCACTGGAACTCCTCTGGTGCCTCCAAGGATCACAGTGTCTCTCTGTACCCCACACCAAAATTGGGGTGGGGACCACAGCAACACAACAGAGGGTCTGGGCTCTTCCCCTCCTTTTTGCTTCCTCACTGAGTCCCCTGTCCACTTCATTAGCAGACTTGTCATGGAAACTTTTGGAAAGAGGTGTTGCACGCTTTAATTACACAGTTCAAACCAGTTCTATTGCTTCCAACATCAAGCACTTCTTTTTCCTTACTCTTACTAGAGCAAACCTTGCTACAAGGGTGAGCTGCATAGAGAATCCTGTCTGCTTTTCTTTCCTTTCCTCAGTGCATGATGTATCTATTCTCCAAATGTCCATTTTCTTCTATTTTCTCTTTGTTTTCTTTTAAAACACCCTTTAACTATTGACGAGTTGAAGCAATTGCCATAGAAATACTATGTACCAAAGTCTGCTCAGGCTCAGTGCTCCTTCATTATTATGGTGCAGCAAATTCCCAAATCCTGCTGGCTGCCAGCTCCCTGAAAGGAGGAACCTCTGCTCTGAGGAGGCTGAGGGGGGCAGTCCTGTTAGCTGGGGTTCGGCACTGCACAGTGGGCTGCACTGCCAGCCCCTTCAGAGAGAGGTTTGGGAGCATCTCCTGAATTAGGGGGCCAGAGTGGGGACCAGAACTAGCCAGGAGCAGCTGCCTGGACAGTGCCTTCCCTCCCCTCCATCGCTCAGAGCTTTTGTCTTGGAGCTGTAGGCTTGGGGACACCGGGGCTTCGTGGGGAGTTGTCAGAAATAATTGTGCTCCTACCTTCTTGTGCTGTCAGAGGGGAAGATGCTAAACTCTCTGTGAAAGCTGGATGTGAACAGGGATGGACAGTGGTCCTCGGACCATTACAGCCTACTTCCTCTAATTTTTAAAATTTATATACTTTGTAATGCATTATTAATTTTCTTGTGAGTGATATGACTTTCAAGGCTATCAAGGGACTAATCTATTTTTTACATGGAGTAGAGGAGGATTCTAGGTTTGTACAAATAAAATACTCCCTGGAAGCAATACAACTGAAATGATATCTGCAAACATCACGGCTTTACCTCTCTTCTGAGCAAACATCAGCTCTCTATAGAAAGTTAACACTTTAATTAGACAGAATTTCAAATGATTGTGTGTGTCTGCTATTAAGTGAAAGCGTTTGTATCCTTTTTCATAAAAATTGCTTTCTTTGTACAGGACTGAGCTGGGAAGCCTGGGAAGAGATATCCAAATCCTTAGTTTAAAGGTATTTGGGAAATACACATGATTAAACAATCACTGGTATTACCTGAAATCCAAAAATTGGGTTGCTATGGGTATAGCATATTTGCTTAATTCTAGATGATTGTTCCTTGCCTGCAAGGAAAATTATGTGTGGTTGCAGAGATTTAAATATGCTTTTTTCAGTGGAACTCCAGGTATAATGGTTTCATAGGTCTAAGTGTGGAGATAATTTTGGTTTTTGGATGTTAAACAGTAGCGAATATGTGCACACTGATTTAATATAAAATCTGGTGGAAATAAATAAAATCCAGCAAATGTTTATTTGGGAGTTGGATTTGACCTCCAGAATAATGTTAACAGAAGGTTTAATATATCAAGTTTGGCTTTTTTTTTAATATTTGAAAAAATAGCATGAGTTCAGTGCAATAGTCCTGCTGAAGAGTCGAGTACATATGAGGAATAAGGTGTGATCAAAACGTGCCATGGCAAGAACAGTGAATATTTTTTAATGATTCACATTTCATGGACACTCAGCTCACAATGTATTCACTTTTTCTTTTTCTTGGATGCTGTTAGCTACAAAGCTTCATACCAGCCTGTCTTCATACCAGCTTTGGAGGGAAAATAATGTCCATTTTTTCATCTCTGCTATTTCCTCCTCTGCACTCTTTGAAATTCCTGCCACTGGTACCAACCACAGGTTGCCCTGTGCAGAAAGGTAAAAACCTGGCAGGCACGAGGTGTGATCTCTGATCCACCAGATGTACCTGGGGCACTGACAGTGTCAAATTAAGTCTCATTTGGACAAAGCAGCCTGGGCTGGCTGCAGAGTTTGGATTTCTCTCAGTACTAAACCCATGAGTGTCCAGTGCCTGTGCTGAGGAGTCAGCTCAGCTCTGTGTGCTCTGCTTTTGCAAAGGGCTCAGCAAAGTTTCTCCCCAGGCTCCAGGGCCTGGCACTGTCAGAGCTTTTGTGTGTGTTGAAGAAGGCAGGAATCATCCGTGTCCTTGTGGGTCTGTGAATGTCAGAGATGTAGCTGGGAAAGGCAGGGCAGTTGTGGTTCTTTGGGCTTTTGTCTGGGAGGCTGAGCTGCGTTTGGTGCACCTGAGAGCAGGGGATGGGGAGTGGTGTGTGCAGGGGGAAATCAGAGTGGCTTTTCAGTCCAGCTATAAATGTGATCTGCTGGCAGGACTGCCTCTGTGGAGCAGGTCCTCTGCCCACCTCATCCACCCAGATGAGAGATGAGAGAACAGGAATTGCCTTGCAGCTCTTTTCAATGCTGCCTGTTGTTGCCAGGACTTTTGTCCATTCTGTTTGTGGACTGCCCATAGCCAGAGCTTTGTTCCCTAATGCTTTGGTGGCTATTTTCATGCCCATGGCCACTGAATTTGTGTGTTTTAGTGCTGGAGTTATGTTGGCCAGTGCAGAGGGAGGCTGCTCTCCCACACTGCCATGTCCCAGGCTAGTGGCACAATTCCCTTTCGTGCTGTGCAGTCTGGCTGAGGTCCTCATTGCAGGGAGTGGTTTGCCAAGCACTCCCTGGCACCATATAAACCAGCACAGCTGATAACAGGGGTCCACCTGGAGAGCAGGGAGGTGGTATCCCTGAGTGGTGACATCCAAAGCAATGCTTTTATCCTCTGCAGATGGTGTGTGATAGTGGTCAGCCTCAGAAATGGATTCTTGGAGACATCTAATGAGCACTGCAACCCTGAGCAGCCCTACACTAAAAATGCTCCCTAGGCACCATGAACACAAAGGTGGTTCCAAACCAGCACTGCTTCCAGGGATAAGCAGTGGCAAGAACTGCTCGCACTTGATCTCGTTTATGTACTGGGCACTTCTCATTCCTTGATTTTCCTTCAGGGCCGTGTGGGGGCCTTTGACCTCCTTTTCAGTTTTTTGGGGTGCTGTTTGCTCCGTGCAGGGCGTGCGAGTTGCTCCAAAGCATATAAAATTCAGAAAGTTTTGTGTTCTGTCCTGATGAAACCTTCTGTCGGTGCTAGAGGGGACCCCTTGGGTCTGTGTGCAGTAGAGTTCTAATACCATACAGAGCCGGGATGGACAAGCAGGACCATCCAAAAACTCGAATTCTACAGTGGTTCAGAGGAGGAAGATACCTGCCTGTCAAAGCCTGAAAAAAACTAGTTATGAAAGACAAAAAAAAATCCTCAAAGACTCGTTAATTAGTACCATACTGTGCGCGAGTTACCCAAAATCTGCTTGGAGCGATCACGCACCCCAAGAGCTCAAGAGTTTTGCACCCAGAGCCGACACCGACTTTCTCTGCGGCCCCGGGCAAGTCACTTAACTCCTTGTTGTTCATTGAACTGCAGAGGGGAGATAACAATCCCTGCCTACCACGAGGTAGGTTGTGGCAGGATAAATTAGCTGTTGGCTTTTAAAGCACTTTAAAGATGTACTGCAAAGCATTAAGAGCACTTGTTTTTATGAAGACAGTAATGGTTAAATGATAATTCTGTGCTCTCGCTGAATTTGTTAGTTTTAAAGTGTGAGTGTTATGCTTCTACAATATGCTATTAATCCAAACAAATTACTAAGCCTTTGTGTGGTATGTGAGGAAGCCCATGAATTTACCTTTCCGTAGCTGTAAATGCAGTGGAAAGGATTTGAACTTCCCTTCTCACCTCAGAGCCTCTGGCAAACTGGTCACTGACACAATAAATATACAGCATTTAATAACGCTTCACTTTTCCTCTTTAAACCATTAGTTGTTTCCTGCTTGAGTAAGAAGAACTTCAAATCCAATTCATTAACATTTCTTTAAATAGCCCTCTTAACAATGCCGGTTTGGTTTCCTCGTTATGTTCTGTCACTAATAGCGGTTTTTACTTCTAACCTGTTATTAATTAGAAATAAAGACTGGATCTCTTCATTTCTGAATTAGTTTTAGTGCCTCTTTTCTCAGAGGCTGAAGAAGGTCCTTTTTAAAATTTATTTATTTTTTTTAAAGCTTGGCGCGTCGCGTTATATAATTATATAATTTCTCCCGGGGTAAATAATTTAGCCGGCGGGAGCGAGTGGTCATCCCGGCGGCGGGCAGCGGGGCATGGCAGATCGGAGCCAAAGAGGAGCACGGCCGCATGGAAGTTTCCTCGGGGCTGCCCGGGAAGTGTCCGCGCTGCTCCCGGCTCCGCTCCGCCGCGCCCCAGCATCTTCGCCGGGAAGGACGAACGAGCAGGGGCAGACCGCCTCGGCCGCCCTGATCTTTTTCTTTCCCCCCACTTCAAAGCCTTCCGTGTCGCATCTCGGGCTGTAATTACCCCTGAGGTATTTCAGACAGCGGGAAAATTGCGCTTCCCGGTAATGGTAGCGCGCAGTTGTGTTTAATCAATTATGTAGTTGGTCATGAGACTGGCTTTTTAGTTACAAGGATTTTAAGGCCAACCCCTCATGCCCTGGCTGAGGAGAGCAACACTACCGAATTAAAGAAACACTCTCCATTTGATGCAGCTTAATCTAGGCTTTACCTGCTTAATTAAAACCACGCTGCCAATACCCACTTACTCCTCTAAACAGCCGGTCGAATGCCACGCTGTAATTTCCTAAGCAAAACTGTTTAAGTTAGGTGGAGCTGCAACACTAATTTTTACGGATATAAACAGATCCACTCAGCAGCAGCAGGAGCAGCAGCAGCATCTCCAGATTCCTTGGAGCTGGTGGCAGTGCTGTAGTGCAGGGCTCCAAGGATGCTGGAGAGGAAACGTGAGCCGAGCTGGGAATTAAACGCGTGGCCTCGCTAACTCGCTCTGAAAGATACATGGCAGCCAAAAGCTTCCCTCCCCAGCAGCAATGGAGTTGGCTGGGGTGCAGGAGGTGCTTCCAGCGGAATGGATTCACATGATGCTAACTCAACAGCTGCTTTGAGATGTGTGCTAGCTGGCTTCGGGAAGGTCTTGCTTTGGGAAGCGGGCGGTGGTGCTGCAGGCCAGTCAAGGTCAAGTGATGGAGTATCCTGGTGCTTGCAAATTCTTTGTGGGGCAAATTCACTGTTGTGATGGTAAACTGGCAGTGGGACTGTGCTGGAAAGGTGAGAAATATTCAGGGGGAGAGAGTGTGCCTTGAGGGTGGTGACACCCATCCTGTCTCATGCACTGAACCCACAGAAGCTGTGGCACCTGCTGGGTGCTTGCCTTTGGTCCATGTTGGCTGGATGACCACTGAGTTACTCAAACTACAGCTGTTAGAAAAGCAGCCAGGCATTGTCCTGCTGCCTCCACCTTCTGCCTTGCTTTCCAACACGCTGTATCCTTCTCTATCAAATTTCTTCTCCCTGCCCCAAATCTCCACCTGCTTTTCAGCAATGCTCAGCAAGCCACTGACAGCACTTCTCTTGCCTGCTCCTCCTTTTGGAAAGTCTCATGAAACCTCAGTCACTGATGTTTTGATCAAGCATGAGGTACAAGTTTGATGCTATTTTGAAGCTGTTTCACTTGGGGAAGAGGGAAACTTTCAAAATTCAAAACATCTTACAAATTCCTACATTACTTTGGTTACTTCTGTGCTTGTCAGCTCTTTGCCTGTGATGCAAGCTAGTTGGAGAAGTATTGTCTCTGAATTTCAGACATCCAGGAGAGTTGATGATATGTGAGGAGGTATTGATTGATGTATACATTTATACCTCTTCTACAAATTCTCCTTTCTCAGACAGCATTACAGACAACTGTCCCAGAAGCAGGCAGTGCTTTGAATGTCCTTGCCTGGTTCCAAGCAGGATATCTGCCTGTAGTGTGGAAGGTAGGTTATTCCTTAGGCCTTTCCCCTCTCCTCTAATTTTAGGCTTGTAGCATTGTGAAGGAGTTGTTGTTTCCAGTCGTACCAAGCCGGTGGGCCGCCTTGTTGGGAATCGCTCGTTGCCCTAACCCAGTTTCAGTTATTCTATTAATACACCACTGGAGTCTGTCTGGGGCACAAAGTTCTCTGTGGACAGGCCAGCAGCAATGTCTCTCTCCTGGAGCAATTATAGGAAAAGTTTTACAAAGAGGATAATTTGGATAAAAGTGATCAGAGGGGCACCGTAGAGAGAAAAAGAAGCATTGGGGGAAAGTCAGGTTGGAGCTCAAAACTGAGCTAATGGGGGCTCAGTGGATGATATGATTAAATTATAAAAAAATGTACCTTGCAAGCACAGTTCCACACTGTTCATGGAAAAGAAACAGCTCTTATGGCAGCAGGACTGAACTTCTGAATCTCCTCTTCTCACAGCACTCACGTGTGAGCAGTGGACTCCTCTCCTGAGCAAGGCTTTGGTGTTAGCCCTGGTGCAGTGGTGACTGTTTCAGCACTGCTCTCCCTGGCTCTGGGTGTGGGATTATCCAGCAGCAGGCTGGCCTTAGCCTGGATCCATGTCCTGATCAGGTTGCCCATGTCACCCCCCAGTGCTTCACTGCAGGTTGGGCAGATGGGCTGATAGGAGATCAGTGCCTGGAGTGCTGCTTCCACACCAGTGATTCAGTTGTGTAGCTCTCTGCATCAAAACTTACTGAGCATGGCAGCCTGGGCAGTCCCGTGGAATCCAAGATATGTTATTTTTGTTCTGAGGACAGTTTTAAAGGGTTTTAATTATGTGCATGGTTAATAAATGCCATGCTATCCATCCTCAGTCAGGCATACACGTGTGGTGTGTGCTCAAGTACCTGCTGGCCCGCAGTGAGGGTGACGTGCAGCCAATTTTTGTGACATATCATTGCTTGGATTGCTTTTAGGGTAGGCACAGGAAGGGATGGTTCCCACTACCCCTAACAGACAGACACAGAGTGTGTAAATCTTTAATGTGTCTGCAGCTGGGAAGGCAAGCGGCTGCTGCCCTCTCCGCAGTCAATTACACCGTCTTAATTTGCTCTGACATAAAATTAGTTTTTCCCTCCCCACCTTATTTCCTCACACAAAGCAGGGATAGAGATGGTTACTGTAGAAAATTAAGGTAGGTTTGGGACCTGAAAGGTGAGGCAACAGGGAACATTTTGTTTTCTTAGGTTTTGAAATGCTGTTTGTTGAACAAGCCGTTTCTTACTTATCCCAAATCTTGCCCAGATTTTGTGGTGGTGGCAACCTGAGAAGGGTTTAATGTGCTGGGATGGAAGTGTACCTTTCTAGTGGTTCAGATTGCCATGGGAAATGCCAGCTCCAGCAGCAGAGTTGAATCAGGGAATGACAGAACTGTTGTGGTTTAGTTTTAGGATTGTTATTATTCCTCTACTTATGGAAAAAAACCCCTTTTCATTGCACCCTGCTTCAGGAATACACCTCAGAGGGTTCTTACATTTGGCTTCAGGTGGGAGTTCTGAACACACTGGGGCATCAGCCCAGAATTCACTGTGTAAGTGCACAAGAGAGGTGTGATGATAAACATTTCTCCCCCAAACTTTGTATTTCTCTTTCTGTACTTTCTCATTTGGGTTTGCTGTTTTCCATTGACCACCGGCTATGACCATATGGCTTCTCTTCTGTTTTCCTCTGTGTCTTCTACCCCCCCTGCTCTGAACATGTTATAATGTTCACAAGACATTTTAATATCAGTTCTGGTCTTGCCTAGCAGCACAAAACATCTTGTGTATTTGCATTTTTTAGTTTAATCATTATCTTAATAATTTTTGGGCAGTAGCCACAAAATCTTTTTCTCTCTGTCTCGTCTCATCTTTAAAGCAACAGTTCATGCATCTCCCTACCATGCCCCATTCCACTTGTTTTAAACCCACAGCTGAGGTGTGGTTTGGAAAGAGGAGATGACACAATACCCTGCCTGTAGGACACTTTTCAGGAGCCCTGGTTGTTCCAACCCTCTCTGGAGCAGGCCTTCAGCACTGACAGTGATTAGTCACAGAGAGCTCTCAGGCTCCTGCTCAGGACACCTGGAAATGGAACTCCTACAGAGGGATGAGCTGGCATTAAACAAGTTCTGGAGATTAAAATAATCCTGGGAAGCATTGGATTAGCAGGAAAGCCCTCCATTTTATGCACCCTGGCTACAGCAGACTCATTACTCTTTTTTCCATGTTAGTTATATTTTAGGTGCTATAGCCTAGGGAGGCACTATTCCCATTACTATAAATCCCTTCTTTTTTCAAATCCAGCTCAATTTTTCTTAGCTTGGGGTTAAATTCTCTCCTTTTAATTTAGGCGTACTTACACCAATTGTGCCTGGGCTAGGTTTGGTCCTGAATGTCAAACTCACTGTTAGCATCTTGGGATTACCTCATGATCTCCTTTGTAATCCTTTTACAAACATATTTTCTTTTCAGCTCATGACAAACCTAATTAGTGGTGTTTTCAGTAAATAGGAATACCTATAGTAAAAGTCCTTTTTCAAATACAGATTTGCCATGACCTGACATTAGTTTGACCTTCCATGGCATCTCTCAAGAAAGTATTTTGCTTATGTTGATTAATCCAAGTTCATTAAATGCACTAGATAAGTAAAAATTTGTTATTCCTAGGTTAGAAACAAAAAGGCTGTGGGACAGAAAACCTTTCCAAAGTCATGGGAAGATGGAAAATTATAGCTAAACTGTCCTGGTTTTTTAGACCTCTGCCATATTTCCAAGATGCTTTCCTTACTGACAATCCTGTTCTCAACTAGCACGTCCTCATTGTCTTTGCCTTGTTTGTCTTCCCTTAATCTTCAGCCTTTTAAACATTCCAAAGCATTTTCCTTTACTGTCCTGATGAAGTTTGAGAAAATCTCAGCCCCTGCCCCAGGTGACTCCTGAGCTATCAGGAAAGTGTGAGCTCTGTGGGGAGGAGGTGCATTATGCCACGCTGAGGTTCTCAGCACCAATTCCAAACTGCTGCATCTGTCCTCTAATAACCACAGTCTGTCACAGCAGCCACCAAATCCAAATGCAATGAAACCCTCTTCTCCTTTTTAGATGCTACTCACTGTTCTTATTTAAGAGAGATCTGGATTCAATTATTTACAAAAGAGATGCTGGCTAGAGTTACATACCAGACAAGCTAGGCTGACTTGTCACAATCTTTAGGACTGTCTATATATATATATATGTATGTATGTGTTTGTTAGTTTGATTTCTTTTTTTTTTTTTTCAAAATCTTAATCTTTTTCTCCTTAGAGAAAATTATTTGTAATCATAAATGGGTATTTAGGAAATGTCACCTCCAGGTACTACAGATGAGGCCTTCCAGGCTATGAAACCTACAGAGGGGTTAGCTAATGTGACATTTTTTAATCTGCTCATTTGTTTTCTCGTCATGGAACAAGGGCTTCTGCTTCATTCAAAATGAGAGAAGAGCATTCTAACCAGTTATGTGGAGAAAGTTCAGTTTTTCTCAGATAATCTGTTTCTGAGTTTTGTTCATATTCCATGATAATCTAAAAATCAAAACAAGATTGCCCTGTTTTTCTTTTATGTATTTGAGAGAGTTTTTTCCACATCTGCCCTTTTCTTAAAGCTAAATAAGGCTTCTGTTCAGATCATGTGACTATTCAGACACACTAGACGACTCTTCATAGATTATAAACTTGCTTTAAACTTCTCCCTTTTTGGGAACACAATTCCAACTCCTTGGCTTTCCCTTCTTCACGCAAAACTCCTTATTTTGTATCTTCAGTGAGATATATTGAATTAAGAATAGGAGTTTCCCCCCTCTTTTTTTAATGTGTATGTGTTGACAGTAATTGTTTCCTAAGGGTTTGATTCAAAGGCTATATAAATCAATTTGATTTGGAATACAAATCCTAGAAAAGAGGACTGGAAGGGGTATTAAGAGATCAACTGGTCCAAACAAGACCTATTGTATCTATTTAATTTCTAACAGATGATTCTCTAACCAACTCTTACAAATTTCCAGTTTCTATTTTTACTCTTAAGATAATGTCCTAGCACCCAGTGGATTTTCCCTTTCTGTCTGTGATTTCTTGTCCTGCCCATTCTGAATGGGAACAAAGCAGTTCCCTTCCTCTCAGATGGAGTCTTCTGCACACCTGGATTTTCTTTTTCTGCCTCTCAGTTTCTCTTTTTGAGGATGAACACCCCTGCTTGTTCAGGAGGCCCACGTGGGGACTGCTGAGCGTGTTTTCCCCAGGTGGGTTTTAGCTGTGGGATGTCCTCTTTGACTTTTGGCACTCAGAGGTGGGTGCAGAAGTCCAGCTGATGCCTCCTACCCTGCGGATGGCAGGCAGAGGGAAAAGCCAAAGGTCTGGAATTCTTGGGTGTGACCTGCCCAACCTGTGAGCAGCAGGCATGGGTGGCTTGGGGCTTTCCTCCTCAGCCTGCTCATAGCTGCTGCTTCAGATTAAGGCTCCTCTGAGCTCTGCCAGAAGCAATCAGTCACGTTAACATATTCCAGAAGCCAAATCTGCCTGTGTGTGGGAAACTGCACCACGTGCTTTCTGATGTTGGCCAAGGGAGATGGTGTAGGGCTTCTGACACCTGGGAATTAGTCTGCTGATTAGATCTTTCACTGGTGGAGCATAAAGTACTCCCTCCCCCCATGTATTTTCTGTAACTTAGTTGTTGATAGGTTACAAATATTCCAGTGCTATCCCTTAAGCACTTCTGAGGGAATGTTCATCACCTGTTTTTCTTCAAATTACTTCAGAAAGACCAAAGGGGGACTGACATGACAAATCATAGGGTAAAACAGATTATTAGAAGCAAGAAGGCATCCTTCAAAATGTCGAAGTTCTGTGTTCAAGAATGAAAAGGGAGGACAAGGCTCACAAATCTTCAGGAACCCTTTGAAGGAGTCCCCAGGCAAATGAACAAAGAGATCTGGGTGATATGGTCCTCAGGGAATTCACAAAGGCATTTGAAAAAGTGCTTCACCCAAGGGTCTTACAGGAAATAACCTCCATAAGTTTATTGCATGGATAAATAATTGTTGAAAAGATGGGAAACAACAGAGAGGAACAGAGAGGTCATTTCCACAGCCGAAGCTTGCAGAGGTCTGTGCTAGAGCCCACATTTTTATAAATGTGCTAAAAAACCAGGGTGAGAAATAAGATGGCAAGTTTGGAGGTGAATGCCAACTTATTGAAGGTAATAAAGGCAAGGGCTGACTGCAAAGAGCCGAGGAAGTGCCTTTTCATACTGTGTCCCTGAGCGATAGAGTGGGAGATGAAATTCAGCGTGGATGTGAGAGAGGTGGGGTGAAAGTCGCAGCATTGCATTGATGGTGATGAGCATGGAATTGAATGCTATCACTTGGGAAAAAAGATGTGGTTATAACACTGGGCTTTGAAAGCATCACCTCAGTGCTTAGTATTTATTTTAAAAAAGGCTGACTTACTGTTAGGAGCTATTAGTAAAGTAATACAAAACAAAAGAGGAGACACAAAAGAGGAGACACTCTTCAGCACTTTAGACATCCACGCTTTGCCCACATCTTGAATACTTGGTTCAGTTCCAACACTTCAGACACAGCAGGAGTGGAAAAGGCATGGAAAATGAGTGATTAGAGTCGGAGAATGGCTTTGTATGAAGAATCGTAAAATAGTCTAGGATTCTTTAGCTGGGAAAAGAGATGAGGGGATATGACAGGGGGCTGGAAAATGATAACTACCAGCATCGAGATGAAGAGCAGGGAAAGATGGCTCTCATTGTTTCTTCTCACACAAAGTAAAGGAACATCAAATAAAGCTACTGAGTAAGGCTTTGGGTAAACAAAGTCTTGCTGCTTCATGGCACACGTAGGGTACACAGGGAACTTCCTTCTGCAGGATGTTGTGGATGCTGCAAATTTTCAGGTGTTTAGAGGGTGGCTGCTCAGATTTATGTGACAAAATATTTACCAAGGGCTGCTTTATGGAAAAACACTCTGGTTCAGAAAAACCCGTGCACCCCAGATTGTTAGAGTCTGGGAGGGTGTTCAGGGATGTTATGGGGTGGTTCTGTTCTCCTCTTCCCTGGGTGTCTGCTCTCTGTGACTGTTGGAGACAAGATCTGCCTTGGTCTGACACGGTGCTGCTGCTCTTGTGTTCAGTCTGTCATTCTTAGGGATGCTCAGCCATTGCTAGTTTTAATGAATTGTTTTCAGTGGTCAAAGCAAATTTCCCAGCTACTGTCAAAGAAATCTAGCCAGGATAACGAGACCTGGCAATTGCAAGAGCGTGGCAATATAACCTAGAAGACAAAGAATTAAATAATTCTTTTTAAAACCCCTCATTTTCCTTTAAAGGAGTATTAGGAAGGGGGAGAAAATGCACCTAAACAGTCATATATCAGAGAGGCATGTAAAATGTCCAGCTGAGGAGTGTTATTAATGAAGTGGTGAACT
Organism: Passer domesticus; assembly: GCF_036417665.1. Lineage (NCBI taxonomy): Eukaryota > Metazoa > Chordata > Aves > Passeriformes > Passeridae > Passer > Passer domesticus. The sequence continues at coordinate 120,838,444 of NC_087476.1, read as the reverse complement.
TTAAGTCCATGCATTGCATGCCTCCAGTAGGAAGGCTCTTATTTCCAATGCCTGGGGTAATCTAGCAAAATCCAAGCCGTATCTTTAATGAACAAGGTGGGCTATCAATCAACACGGGGATGACACAAGCATTTCATACAAGCCCAGAACCCGACCCCCCCAGCCCTAAAATCAAGGCCACTGTGATGCCTCCCAAGGCTGCCCGTCCTCGCCAGGCAGGCACAGAGTCATGAAATCTGCATGTGCCTGTTAAAGGCAGGGCTGCTCCTGAGTAGGTGGTAGTTATTTTTAGCAACTAGTTTAAATTGTTCTGATATTGAATCTGCACCGTGCAGGGGTAACATCTTTAAAATGCAATTCTATGGTAGGTGGCAACAATCAAGCTGAATTACTGACATTGTAAGGAAATGAAAAGTCAAACTGCTGACCATGTGTATTTTATGGTATTTAATTAAAAGTAGATAACATAGTGTGAATGAACCACAAATCAGATAAAAATGGCAGTATATTCTCATATTTAACACATATTTGACTTGTGGTTGCTTGACAATTTACCAGAACAGGTCTATGACGGTCTCCAAATATAAAATCAGGAGTGTAATTAAAAATACTGCAGGGAAGAAGCAATATTCAGTTCAACCCTGAACTACGTTAATCACAGCCACAGCTGTATCACTTCCATTCCCTTTAACAAGAACCTCATTTCTTCTTCTTATTTTTTTTTTTTTTTTTAATAAAAGAGGGGGAAAAAAGTGTCCAGGCTTTTGCTAAATCAGAGTGTCGGGTTTGAAAAGTTTAAAATGTGGGGCTGGGAGGAAGAGGAGGGTAGAAGAGGCAGAGCATGGTTTATTAGGAGCTGTGGTGCAGCTGCCTCAGCCTGGGGCTCTGCTGTGGCTGTGCACCAGGGCTGTGGCTTCCCTTCTGCTTTTGGCACAGGACTGTGCTGTGACCTTGAGAGCTTCTTTTATTGCAGCTTGTGCCACAGCTCCTTCTCCTGTAAAGCACAGCTCTCCTTGCTGTCTCTCCTTACTCCTCTCTTTGGCCAATAACCAGGAGAGCAAACCTTGATCTCACTTGTGCAACAAGCCCTGTCTCAGGGGCATTTAGCTCAGCTCTCCTCCCAAATCACCCCACACACTCGTGCTGGCTGCTGCAGGCCTTTCACAAGCGAGGAAACACAAGCCGGACCTGGGCTCCCACCTGCTTTTCTTTTGTTGGTTCTGCCACTGAAATTATCCAGCCCTAATCTGTGAGGTTGTGCCGGGCACACAGGGGTGTTCCTGGTGTTCCCCTGTCCCATGGGAAGGCAGCTCTCACAGCCTGGCAAAGAAGAGCTGGTACCACACGTCTTTTCACTGAGATTCACATAAGAAGTCCCAAATTCTTCTTGTAACTCCAGCTGAAGAGGAAGCTCTTAGAGAATGAGTGTTTAGTGTTCGCTTGTTTGATGTCTGTCAGCACAGCTTTCAGCCAAAACAAATAAAGGCAGGCTCTCCATTCAGAGGGAGGGCAGGGAAAAGGGGAGTTCAGGCTTCCCTTGCTCACCTTTAGGATCCTCACAGGTGGTGTCTTGCCAGCTTCCCAGCTCCGGTCTCTGTTCCCCCCACCCACTACAAAGTGTTGTTTTCTGCCCTGAGAAGCCCCAGTTGACTCCCCTTGCCCTCATCTCTGTTGCCTCCTTGCTTGCACCAGCATGTGCAAGTGAGCTGCAGTGTGGAGAAAGGAAAAAATCCCTCTGTGTATTCGTTTGGGGAGTTTTTCCAGGTGACTACATCTCCTGGAAATCCTTGGGAATCACAGAGCAAAAACCAGGCAGAATGAATTCAGAAGCCCATCCAATTTGAAAAATACAATTTTTCTTTTCTTTTTTTTGCCACTGGACAATTGAGCTTTACTTTTTTTCCCCCAGTGTATCACTGTACCACTGGGGCTTCCAGTCGCATCCAGGGATTTGTGCACAAAGAAGGTGTGTCTGGGATAAAGACTAAATAACCTCCTTTCTTTGGTGAAAGAATTCAAGAAAGGATTTCCATGTTGCAATTCCCATTCCCCCTTCTCTTCAGTGGGTTACAGCTAATTAGGGAGAGGGTGACATTTAGGTTCTGGTAGCAGAATCACATTGTCTAAATCTCCTTGCTATTATTTTAGTTGACATGCAATTGCAGTAGCACCCACTAGTCTCCACAGATATGGTTTATTCCGTTGGGAAGGGCTGGTGTCTCCCTCAGTTTTGTGTGGAGTTTCAGAATTTCAGAGATTCTTTTGGTGAAATTTTCTTCCACCTTGTAGAGTATAATTCAGTGTTTCTTGTTCATCTATTGCAAAGCTAATTGTACCACCATTTGTTAACTTGAGAATGAGACTATTTCTTATCTATTTTTAAAATCTGACTTTTTTAGCTTATTCTTGACTTCTGTGCCCTGTAGCCTGAGTGAGCGTAATGCAACACAATGGACTTGCAGGTAATCAATAAAAGCTTGGAGGTCAGAGATGGCATTTGACAAACTTACACTCGTGATTAAATATTCTGCTGAAGGAAATACTTAGAGGGTTTCTTTTTGAAAGGTGAACTCAGAGTCGCCCTGATGACCCCGAGGTTTGAATTCTGTGCTGCCATGAAGAGGAGCTGGCTCTGGAGTTCCTTTTTGGGACAACAGAGTCATTGGTTGCTGCACAGACAGGCTGCTCCTGCTGTGGTCTGTGAGGCTCCTTTTGGCTTCAGTGGTGCCAAGACCTCACTGGATTTGAGAGGTGTGACCAAATCACCTGGGCTGGGAGCCTCAGCACCCTGGTCTCCCTTCTCTATCCAGTGGAGAGAAATTATTACAAAAAATCTCTAGCCTTTTTAAGAAATACCAGATGCAATTTGGATGGCAACAGGTGGCTCTGCTGCAGCTGTAGGTGTGCGATTCTCAGGGTTGACTTTAGACTAAAGTTATCAAAATATTCTTGCCAATATTGTAAATCAATATTCTATGACAATTTGGTGGAAGGCAGAACTTCTAGTTCTGTTTTTCTGTGAAGGAACTGGTTAAGGTGACGCACCCCAAAACCACCTTGTGCCACTGAGGAAATTTGGGGGATTTGCTTTCAAGTTTCATGACTGCTCTGAAACAAGACACTGAGTGCCAGTGTGCTTGGTGATGGCACTGCTGCTGGTCACACGCTCCCTTGGGTGGGAGGTGGGAATGCTTTTGCATGTTGACAGCTGAACTGACACACGCTGGATTCCCTGTGTCTGAGCTTTAATTCTGTGAATGAGTAGTGCAACCACGAGGTCCTGCTGGAAGGACAGTAGGGAACTCATTCAGGAGGTACTAAAGCAGGATCCAAGTGTTTGACAAAGGTATCAGGCGCCTCCAGGAACAATCATCATCCCACTGTCATTGTTGTCTGGCTGTGGACATGATGGCTGGGAATTATGATGGTCTGTCCACAGGAATTTATCTTTACCTTGCCCAGACTACCATAGCAAAAAATCCTTGCCAGCTGGACCTCTGTGAAATCCTTTTCCCCCGAGCCTTTGAAGACATGGAGAGAGGAATAAGAGTTGTCTCCAGACTATGTGTCAGTGAATGGTTTGGGCAGAATGAAGTTTCTGGAGTTGGAGGCTAATCAGGACATGGAAGCATTAATAGTAACAAGGAAGCATGGTGTGGTAGCAACAGAAAAATGCAGCAGCAGGAGATGACGTTGGCAAAACTTTCCCACTCTAGAAGTTAACTCCATGAATTTTCTGAAGTCAGTTGTAGGCACTTTTGGGAAGTGATATTTGGGTGACAGCAGAACGAGTATATTTGTGGCATGGCATCCCAGTATGCCACCGAGCAGCTTGTCTCAGTGGAAGTAAAATGTGAGAGAAGTACATCATTTAGCACTGAAAACATTTCAAAAGGACACGAGCCAACAGACTCATAAAACTTGTCTCTCCAGATGTTCTCCCCAGAGCCATTAAAATAGGTGGTCTTAATATTTGCTTTTTGATCTCCAGCATGTTACCTTCCCAAAAGCCAGCAACAAAGCCCGTGATTAAATGTGTGTGCAGATGAGTATCCGTGCTGGGGCAGCAGGAGTGGGGGGCACACTGACACCTCGTTTAGTTTGCCACTCCATTTCCCTCTGGCTGAACTCGCAGTCTACCTGCAGCACCTCGCTTGCAATCTGCATGCAGAGTGGGAGGCTTCAAAGCTCTTAAGGAAATGCATTTCAAATGTTCTTCCCGTTATAAAGCGTGCAGCCAGAGCAGCCACCCAACCATGGCAGAGGAATCCGTAAAAATGAAGATAGGCTGGTGTAAATCAAAAAGTGAAGCTTGAATCCTGAGAGTTCTGCAACTGCAAGAGGTGTCACGTCCAACAGGATGCAATATATAATGGGTATGTACCACACCAGTTACAAGAGCATGACAAATGGCCTCGCAGGCACCACGCTGGCTCCATTTATACTGTTTCCTTTCTGAGGCAGGATGGTGACTCCGTAATGGCTCCAATATTTTGTTGCTCTATTGAACCTCCTCTGCTGAGAGGAGAGACAGTCGAGCGTGTTCCACTTGCATTCTCTCAGGTATAACATGCAAGATCCATAATAATTCAATAACGTGAGAGCTCACCTCTTGTGTTTGTTGGAAAGGATTTACTTTGCTTTCTTTGAGATAATTATGACTGGTTGTAATAAATACAGATATAAACTCTTGATCTTTGCCTTCAGAAGCACAGACTACAGGTTATATGCAAGTTGAGAACAATTACATCTTAGTTCAAAGGCTGGAGACTTAAAAAAAATTGCAATTGCATTTAGTAGATTATAATTCCACACTTTTTATTCTCTGTTGTTTGCAATTGTTCTGAAGGTTTTACTTGCACAGATGGTTTCTGGATTCCAGAGCAGGGCAAGTGCGTTTTGCAGTGTTCCTTGTAAATCCCATCTCAAACTACAATGGCAAGGGTCCTGATGGGAGCTCCCAGCCCCTTCCTACTCCCCTGCTCTTCGGATAAATAGCCAAAACAGGTGAACACATGCCAAATTCCTGGGTGAGAATTAGTTGGGCTTCAAGCACCTTGACTATTTCATGGATGGAGCCCAGGATAATTTTTCTGAACAGCACAACAGCAGCTGAGCTACAGCTTCAGAGGACAGTGGCCTTTTCCCTGGCAGGGTCGCCTCAGCTCCTGGAAATGCTGTGGAAGCTGTTGTTTTTTGTTCAGAAAGCCAGGTATCTGTGACTTCTAGTAGCCCTTTGCTTCCCTGAATCCGCTGGGATGCGGTATCCTCAGTTTTCCCTGACACTGCAAACAGGTTGAAATGATAGATGAAAGGGGAGTGGGACGGAGCTGTGAGTGAGTGCATTAGCCTTTCACTGCTGGAGCCCAGGGTTCAGAGTCTTCCTTTGAGCAAATGTAAAAAGGGGTTTAATAATTTCTTTCTAACGTCCTTAGTGGACATTTGGCAATATCATAAGTGGAAAAGAAAAGCACAAGTCTCTAGGACAGGAGATGTGTCGTGGAATGGAAGCTAGGTAGAAGGCAGAGAAGCCTGGAGAAACATCCACGGCACCTCCAGCTAGGTGTTTCTAAAAAGCCCAAACTTGTTATACGCCAAGTGCACCCACTAATTAAGGAATAATAAGAAAAAAAGGTAGTTGGAAAGCCTGGCTGTTTTCTTTGGGAAATACATTAGACAATTGGAAAGTGCACATAGTCCTATTACTCAAGTTAATTTACACTCACTCTCCTAGTCCACCACAAGAATTTATGAACCTGGAAGAGCTATAAGTCCCTTAACAAAGTAAACAAACTGTAACTCAGGCTTGTGTTCTTCCAGAGACCCACCACCTAAGGGTTTGGGTGGTTGTTTTGGTTCTGGGGTTTGGCTTTTTTAGCTAAAGGTGAAGAGATGATTCAGTACATGGTGCTGTGCCGCTTTTCTCAGGGGCAAACAATTCACATTGCCAGGATTAGACCATTAGAATAGACTTCAAATGCACAGTGAACCTCAGCAAATAAAATCTAACAGCCTTCAGCTATGACTTGTCTTTGCACATCCAAGGAGCTTGGATAGAGAAAGGAGCCTTGACCTGCTGGGCTCCTTGCGAGTGGCTCAGCCTCCCCCGGGCCCTACAAATTCAGAGCAACAACAGCCAGAAGATTAGGCAAGTGTAACTAAAACTATTCTGATGTCAGGCCCCTATTTTAATCTCCTCCAAACGATCCAGAGCGTTCTCCTTAGTCCTTACACCACATCAGCTCCTCCTGGATGTGTGAGGCACTTAAAGAAAGAAAGTTTTTCACACTGTATACCAGACGACCTTGATGTGATAGACTGCAGGGTTTTGTGACACTGCACACTCAGTGCTATTCAACACTTTGCCTGAAAGGGAGGAAGGAATGGATTTATTGACTTGTGACTTTGACTCAGGCCTGTGTATCAGGACTGTTATTATGTGGAATGATTAGGCTGCAGTGTCAGGGACAAGTTAAACTAGAACAACAAAGGACCTCCTTAACCTTTACCTGGACACAAGGCCATTCATAATGACTTGCATGGTTTGGAAAACTAAGTATATCTTGCAGCACTCAATACTTCTGCAGCCACAGCAAATGAACAGAAATGGAAAAGATGGATTGCTGAAGGAGATGAAATGTAATTCAATTCTGCATAGTCCTGTTCAGAATACCAAGTTCAGGTCCATGTCAAAAAGTGGCAAAGGCATCATCTTTCTGTTTTCTGTTCTGAGTGAATTTTAGAACTGGGTATAATACATATCTACCCAGAATTCTTCCTTTTTTTTTTTTTTTTTTGGTGTGGGGGGTGTGGTGGTGTAGCAAATAATGCTTTCCATGAAGGAGATTTCCTCATATGGAGTGTGCATGTAACCATAATCAATGTTAATGACAGCTGGTGCCAAATGCAAAGAGGAAGTCCTCAAATGGCAAGGGGAGTCACTCCCACCAAGCCAGAGTGACAATATTCAGGGATCCTATCACTGTGTGTGAGGAACAGAGCATCTCCTTGTCGCCAGTGCTGCATGAGAGTCCTGATGTGACAGTCCATTTGTGGTTTTCTATTAGATTCAAAATACTGCTTTCCTTTTCTCCATGGTCATTACCAGAGCACTTTATGAATGAGCCAGTGCATTTTGGATGGCTGAGATTGGGCTGAGATCAGCCCAAGCTGATGACAAATTTGTCCCTGTTTCCAGGAGGTGCCCAAAGTGCTCAGCACTTTGCAGGGCTGAGAGCTTGGCTGTGGGCATTGCCTGGACCCTGCTGCTGGCTTGAGAGTGCCTTGCAGGCTTCTGTCCTTCCTGACCATGTTTATTGGTGATGTCCAGTTGTGGAATCCTGGGCAACTTTCCTTTTCTGAAGAAAGGCAAAGGCTGTTCTTGCATGAAGTGTTTGCATTAGGTGCTGTAAAAGTGTCTGCAGAAAGAAATTAAAATAAACACGCTGTGATATGGGAGTTGAAGAAATAATGAAAAATAAGTGCCTAAATGGGAATATGACCAAGCTGCCTGGGGAAGGAGAGGCCAGTTTCTGATGAGATGCATTTGGTCTCTCCAGCACCCCACAAACATCTGAACTTGCTGCTCCCGAGTGTCCCTCAGCTGCAGAGCTTGGAGAAACCACAACTGGCGACCTGTCTTTGCTCCTGTCTAGAACAGGCCATCACAAGCTACAGGATAAAGAGAATTCTTCTCTTCTGCCTTGATGTGTATGGTGAGTGGGAATTTGTGTTTCAAGCTAAACATACCTGCTAGGTTTGAAAACAGCTGCAATATTGCTTCCCACTTTTGTTTTTAAATGCTCAGTAAAGCACATCATTTTCATGGATGTAAACTGCTCTGCTGGTTTATATGTTTGTAGAGAGGTTTGCATTTGGCTTGGAGCCCCAGAAAGCTCTATCACCTCTGTCTGTCCCTTTTCCTTTAATCTCTCCTTTCTCTATGAGCAGAAAAAAAGCCAAATGTGGTCCAAAATCCTTGGTCATCCCACGGCAGGTGAAGCCACTCCTCCCAGGGGCAAGGTCAGGTCACCAGAAGATTTCAGCTGCTTCCTCCAGTGCCTGTGACCACCATTGCCTGTGGCCATAAATACTGGGTGTGTTTTAGCTCATGTCAGCCAAGAAACAAATCCTATGGAGAAGCTGTTTCTCTGCCCTGTCACAGAAATGAGGTGGGGCAAAACTGTGGCAACCCTTTATTTCACTTCAGAGTTTATTTGGGCTTTTTCCCCCCTAATGAATTCAGTCAGAATTACAGCATTTCTTCTGTTAAAGGGTGTTTGTCACATTTCATGGATGTGAGTTAATTTAGCAATAACTGTGTTTTCCTGGTGCTATTATGAAATTATTCTATTTTTTTGGGGATGGCTGTGTCAAGATCCAGTCACGGGATAGGAACACTGCACATGCAAGAAATAAAATGAACAATATGAAGTGAAATAATCTCTGTTAATATTAGATAGAGACAAAGCAGAGTAGCTGAGGATTGATTTGAATGTTTTGCTGCTTACCTGAACTCAGGTCTTTTGAACTAAAAGCTTCAAAGAAATGGTCTTTACCTGCAGGCTGTGGCATATCATGTGTGTACTGGTGTCTATCTGTAGTTACTCTCAGAGGTTTGTGGGGTTTTTTGACTCTTGCATTCATTTTTGCTACATAGGAATTTTACTGCTCTTTTTTATCACCTCTAAATTGGTTTGTTGGAAATATCATCATCGAATGCTGTCTTTGTCTTTTATGCAGGTTGTCTAACATCAGAGAAATGCTAGGGTTTACTGAATAAGCCTTTATTAACTACTCAGTCCCTTGTTTAGCTGGTGAATGACAGTGAGTTTCCCTTTGTCGTTCACATGCTGCTTTCATTCTGTCATATCAACATTGCAGCAAATTAATTAACTCCTGTTCATTTTTTTTGTTCATTTAAATCAGAGGGCAGTCTGTTTCTGCAGGAGAGGGAGGGAAGGGAACCCTTGTGCTGCTCCCAGATCCTGGACTATCTCAGCTTGCCTATGGGTAAAATCACCTGGAGGAAACCTTGCCTCCCACCTCCCAAGATATGGGCCCCACACAGCAGGATTTGAAGGTGCCTTGCAGGATATTGTGAGACAGGTTTTCAGGAGCAGGATCCCTGTTCTTGCTGGAAGACTCCAACATCTGGCCTTTAGTTCAAACCAGGGCAAAGGACATCTTATCTTGAACAATTGAAATCTTCTGAAATTACAGGCATCTGAAAAGAAGGGAGAACCTTATATCAGATGCAAAAGCTGACAGGAGGAGAGGTGCAACGTGTCCAAAATAACGCTCTAAAAGGAAGAACTTCATGAGAAGCTGCCAAATGTTTCTTTCAGATAGTGCATGGAATGGGTTGTTTTACGCAGAACCATAAAATATTTATGCAGAAAGAGAGCTTAGTGTTTGCATTGCCTATTTTGTTTTTCACTGTAAGCACTGAAAACTGTAGAAGAAACCTGCCTTCATATTTTTAAGTGAATCATGGTTTTAATGATAGCTCTTCAGCTGGGATGATCTGAGAAGTTTTCCAGTCATGTGCCTGCCTTGCAAGAGTTCGTAGACAGTGGAGAGGGCAGTTCCTTTACATTTTTGGTTCTCTCAGGATCAGACTTCTTCTTCCAAAAGCCAGCAGTCTCTGCAGGCACCAAAAGATCAGCACCTCTAAACAGTTCCAGACAAATCCCCTTTTTGTGTCAGAGGGGATGCTCCGAGCAGCACATTAAATATAAGGCAGATAAAGGATCCCACACGTGCCAAGGTTAGAAGATTCCTTTCTCCTGTTTTGTTCCCAGTTAAAGATCCCATGTTTGCAACTGTGACTCCAAGTACACTGGACATACTTTTTGGTCAAAAGGGATTGTGAAAGGAAGCCAACAGGGGGAAGAAAGGATGTAACTGAAAGAACTACTGAGGGAAGCTGGGGGAGGAGGAAGATATTGAAAAGAGCAGATATTTTTGTACATTTTTACCCATGAGGTATGCACTACTGACTAGCTGCAGGTTTCTGGAGCTGCTTGGGTGAGAAAGGCCATCTCTAGCCTCACTCACCATCCTTCAGGGCCCCTGTCAGCCACACTGCTGGCTGCAAGTTGAACCTGCCTGAGGCCATGCTGGCTACTAAAATCCCCCAGCGCTGACAGTGAGTGATCACGAGAGTACAAGGTGAGGAGCAAGGATATGGAGTTGGTTACAGGAATGTCACACAACCAGTGACATTATCTAGCTGAAACATCAGCATAGCTCTTCCCAAATTGCTCCAGTAATAAATAAAGTGCTCATGGCCTGGCTGAGCAGAGTCTGGCTGAGCCATGGGCTCACTGGTCACCACGGCAGTAGAGGTGGCTCTCTTTGAGCACCTCTTCTTTCTGATACCTCACACAGGACACCGAGTGGGAAGGGACCTTGGGGAAGGTCATTGTGCATATCCCTCCATGCTAAGGTGACACCTCCTGCACCTCTTCCAAGAAAATTCCACATGGTTCTTGCCAGTCTCTTCTAGAGCTTCACTGTTCTTGCTGTTGGAAGGACTTTTCCTAATATTTGACTCAAATCTTCTTGCCTGGCAGCTTTTTCTTGTCCTTTTGGTCATGGAAAACAGATTGTTCCCTTCCTCTTTGCTGCAGCCTTTTATACACTGGAAGGCTGTTATCATGTCTCCCCTCAGTCTCCTCTTTAGAGCAAACAACCCCACTGTGTTCAGTCTTTCCTCACAAGTCATGGTTTTTAGACCTCTGATTGTTGTCCCCCCGCTCCTCTGAACTCTCTCCAATTGGGCCATGCCTTTGGAGCAGCGCGGTGCCTGCAGGAGAACACAATGCCCAGGTGAGGCCTCCCTGGCACTCAGCAAAGTGCAGGCTTTGCTTTACGAGTCCTGCAGACTTCACTTCTGTTTAAGCACCGCAGTGTGGCATTTGCCTTTTTCTCAGCTGCACGCCACTGTCGCCGAGCGTTCAGCCTGCGATCCGCGGCCCCCATCCCCTGGTTTCTTTTCTGCTGCCGTCCTGGCAGCTGTTCCCTCTTTGCTGCTCGTGCAGGTTAATGCACAGGGTAGATGGAGCAAACTCCTACTCCATCTCCCCCTGCCCCCAAACCCACTTAACGTCCATTTTACGCTTTTCCTGCTTCACACGGGAGGGAAGCGCTGGGTATCCAATGGATGGGAGAGGTCTTTGTTGAAATTACAAGCTCAGGATAGCAGGGCAGGTACACAGCAGCAGGCAGTAGTGCATAAGTTTGGGTTTAGGTAGTAAAATGTTGGACTTGGCTGTCATTGATGGTTCTTCCTTTGAATACTGAAAGTGCTTAAGCTACAGGAAAACAAATGTGATCTCCCAGTTATTTATTTAATGATTCTGGGTGATTCCCTTGAGCTGATGTGTATCCTGCACTTGGTATTTTTTTCTTTTCAGAGGTAAGGCATATCCACTGGGGTTATTTGGGTTGGAGACAACTTTCTGTGTGACGTGAAGAGGTCTGCTCCTCCCTGGTGCTTGTTTGTGGCTGACAATACAGATGACACGGGAAAAGGACAACTAGCTGGAGCTTTTATTCTTATTACCGGGCCTTTAAGCTGGTCATTCCTCAGCTCCTTCTTTGTAGTTTTACCTAAATTAGTTCTTTGTCTCAAAATCTTCTCTGAAAGGTTTAGATGATGCTTGGAAGTAGGAGATAAATCTATCTCTATTTTACTCTAAGAGAGGGGTGAATTTAGGAGGATTTCTTTGTACGTATGCTCCCCAGCCAGAGAACATGAAGGTTGAGCTTCAAGGTGCTTGACAGAGGCGATGGCTCCTACCAGGGGAGTCAGCACATCAAAATGTTGCTTTCTCTGGCAGAATAATGGAGATCTGGTACAGCACCTTCTAATTTTTCAAACAGCACAAAGTGCAATTCCAAATTAACCAGCACACCTCCACCTTAATTTTTCATTTTACTTAACCTCTCTGTGTCTGTTTCACCATCTGTAAAACTGAGATAATACTTACCTACCTCACAGGGATGTTATGAGGATTAATTAATTGATGTTTGTACAGCGCTTTGAATATGCAAAGCACTATATGTGCTAAGTATTATTATTTAGCTTAAATGCAGCTGAGCAGGTTTAGAATGCTGGGAGAGAGCTCTGTCACTGACACCAATCTATCACAATGTGGCTAATGACACAGCCTTGGGAACCAGGCAGCCAATTTTCTTATTCTGTGCCATAATTAGCCAATATCAGTAACAAAAAAACCCCCAAACCAACCCAAACCCCAGAACCCCACCTTTGCAGGAATTGCAGGGATTGACCACTACAGGATCGCTGCTGAAATCCCAAACTAAATACCTCACAGTGGGATCAACCAGTGGCAAGTGGTTCACCCTCAAAAATCACCCAACTCACGTGGGGATGAGGGGTATCTGTAGGGCTGGAAGAAGGCTGTAGTGCTGTCTCCACTTCCCACTTTTTCCATGGAAAAAGAAGAGCATTGTCTGACTTGGAATAAAAATGAACAAAATATTCAAGGGCTGCAGTGGTGGGAGGCGTTGTCCAGCCCGGCTTTTGCAGCCACAGCTGAGAGCAGCACCTGCCCCCTGCACGTGAGCAGAGGGTCCCAAGCCAGTATTTGTTCTGGTGTGTTAATGAGCAGTGGCAGCCCCAGCAGCCAAGGGGAAGGCCGAGCTGGAGATACAAAAGGCTGGTTAAGAACTGGTAATATGGGGTCTGTGTATGCGCTGGGGGAGAGCAACTTCTTCCAAGAAATACAAGGAGAAACTCTATAATTTTTCTCTTGGCTGCAGATTTATTTCAGTTTTAGTGGTTCTTATTCAAATTCATCAGGGGTAATTAATGAAAGATATAGGAAGGCCAGCACACACCTAGGATGCTCTGTTTGTAGCTTGAATTATGTTGAGCTGTTTGGTCTATTGGTTCACTACCTCAAGCCTAGTGCAGTATTGTCATCCTTTGCTTTACAACACAGTCATTATATCCCTAAACCACATTGTGATACACTGTGGCTTCTGTTTACGACTCCCGAAACTCCCACTCCATATATCACCTGCCATAAAACCCATCAAACTGCTGCTAGTAAAATGGTGCACAGTGGTCTAAGTAGGAGCCAGGCAAATTGTGTGATACCCTACTGTGGTTAATGAGAGTGAAAATGTGGTTAGGATTTTATTCAGGCGATGTTCATTTGCAGGGCCATTGTAGTGAGGTGGCAAAGAAAAGAGTCTTTTGTTAACCTGAATGACAATATATTTTCTATTGTACGAAGTAGCTGAATGCAGAGTTTGCCAAGTTATACATCAATTGTAAGTAAGTCAAACTGTGACCTTGAATGGCTACATTTTTATTGCTTGGGGGTCTTGAAAACTAATTAATACACTGAGATGTTATAGCGACCATATGAAACCTGTTACTGGGATTTAAACCATTGTGGAGCAGTTCAGACAATCACTGGCAACTACAAAAATATAAGAAGTAATCTAGCTCTGTGTATCAGGAAAATTTTTTAATTTCTTGTTTGAGTGCTGTTGGGGTGGATGTGCCATTCAGTTGTTTAGGGATGTAGGGGAAATAAAAATTCTGGTGGAGGTGTGGTCGATGCTGCAGATCCTGAAAGCTCCTGATTTAACCAACACTTTTTGCCCCTGAGGCCAAGGACACACTCGGCTGCATCCCAAGGCTGTTTTGGGCTGCACCCAGGGTATAAACCTTTCCCTCTCCTCCTTGCTCTTTCCGCCCTGGTTTATGAAGGGACCAGATCCAGACATGTGGGACCAGCGCCTGGCCTAAAATCAAGCATGACAAACCCCTCCTTGTTAAATGCTGAGTGATGTAAAAATTGTCAAAGTCGCTGTCGCTTGATTATTTTCCCCAGTCCTCATCATGTTTCTGCTTGTCTCATTCATTAAAAGGCATTGTAGTTTTTTTTTTGTTTGTAGTTGTTTCTGCCTCCTCCCCCCCACCCCGTTTTTGAATTACAAGACCACATCTTCAGGACTATATAGCTTGAATATAGGAGAGCTGAGCTTTACTTCAGATTGAAATTTTACATATATTTTGCCTTGGGTAAAAAGTTGATTTCCCCTCCCCAGCCAACAGAGAGTAAATTAAGGAAGGCGTGTATAACAAAACCAAAATTTTGTAGCTGAATTGTGTGTTTTTTGACTGTTTCTGCTGTTGTACAAAAAAAAAAATTACATTAAATTAAAAAGGCCTATTTATAAAACAAACATTTTGTAGGCAAAAAGGAAATGCAACCATAATAAAATTGTCAGTCTCAGCGGAATGACTGTATTGTACTGGGCTTTCGAAGAAAATCAGGCTGGCTCCTTCAGAGGAAATCTGATTTCAATTTAAGAGTCTTATTGAGGAAAACAGCACCACAAAAGGGGAAATTAAACCATAAAGAGTGCATTAAGATAATGTTAAGGATCTAACTTACCACCACCACAAAAAAAAAAACCAAAAAAAAAAAAAAAACCAAAAAAACAAAAAGCCCAAAAAAAACAAACCAAAAAAACCCCAAAGCAATCTGAAGTGGAGCTACAGAAACTTTTTCCATGGTGCATCCTCCTGGGTGGAATTATGGCAGCTGCCCCCAGAAAGGAGAGAGGGATGGGGGAGCTGTTTGAGCTGAGCCCTGGGGTGGTTAAGGTTAAGAAAGAGACGATGTAAAAATGGAACCTGCTCACTTCACATATCATCTCCAACGTGAATTCTGAGTCATAGCTGCTTAATCCACTGACTGAAAGAAGTTTTTAGTGTTTCTCTTCCCCCTGGCTAGCTTAGTGGAACCTGTAGTGCCATGGAGAGGGAGCTGGATTATTTTGTGGCTCATGCAGCACCAGGAGCTTAGCTGATGAAAGCTCTGGTCTAGCAGCCACTTCCCAGGGTGTGGAGACTCACTCCTTTCAAGGAGAAGCAGTTCAGCTCAGCAGTGGGACTTCCTTTCCGTAGGCTGAGAGCTCTTTCCGAAAGGATTTTTTGTTTTACAGCTGAAGGGTGTGAAAATCTGAAAGAAGCCAGAAGAATGTTAATTTGTTAGTTTTATGGCATACGAGTTTCTTCAGGATGGCTAATTTTATGCAGTTCTGGCTATAGGGGAGTGTTGAGTGGATTCAGGGTGGTTCTGGTCTATGGAAAATAATTTTGCTCCTCTTTCCCCTCCTCAGTGAAATGAGTCAGACTGCCATGATGGTCTGTGAGAGGTTTATGTCCTTGCCAGGCAGACACAGGCTCCTCCTCAGTGCACCTGCTGGAGAGGGAGAGAGCGCTCCACTACAGGTAAAAACCCCAAATATTTTGTAGTGCCTTTAGGATGAATTTCTCTGAGTTGCCACAGTCAGAGCCCAGAGGGTGCAAAGTCATCCTCCAAGTGCAGGAGGAAGGTGACCCATCCCTGGCTGCAGCATGACACTGCACTGTGTGCCCCCAGGCTGGGTCAGCTCTGCTCCTGCTGACATTCCTGTTGTCCTGTCAGTTCCTGGTGGAAGTCCTTCCCTGAGCATCTTTCATTCCAGAGGGGCACTGCCTATCAGAGTTATGTATGTTTGCTTTTTGAGCTTCCCAGCTGGCTTGCACAGCAGGGAAGTATTTCCACTTTGTTGTGAGGAACCCAAGGCATAGAGTGGGATGAGACTGTGGGCTGCTGGGTGTCCCTCAGCTGCATGGACCACCTCATCCAGCTCACTCAGAGTGGGAAATACAAAGGTGCCTTCATGGAATGCTGCTGGGAAGGGTTTGGGTGTCATGTTTCTTGCCATGAAGCAGAGAAGCAGCCCAGGACTTCATAAAGTCTCATCCTATTTTTAAAATGCTTTCATTACTATTAGATTTTATGTAGGTTTGACCTGGAGTATTCCTGCCTTATCTGGGTCTGTCATACATATTTTGTGAGGAAAAGAAAACAGGTATTTATAAATAGGTAAAAAAGTAAACTCAAATAAAGGCAATGTTGTCTTGGAGTGCAAAATGAAGGGATGGATTTGCGCACAAGAGACTGCAGCCCCTGTGTGATTTGGGAACTCTGACCGTGTGTCTGCACAGCACCAGTGCAGCCTGTGTGTCAGCAGCCTCTCCTCCATGTGCTTCCTGCAGTGAGGAAGCTGCTGTCCCATTCTGTCCTGTCCCACTTCTTTGGTTCATAAAAATAGAGGCCTGCAGAGTCAGACTCCCTCGGTGTCAAGGGGACTTCTGGCAGAGGGGAGGAAAGCTGGAGAGCTGGGAAGAACCTTTGTGCATCCAGAAATTGGAGGAAGTTTTGAAGAGAGCAGAAACATAAACAAAAATAAATAAAACATAAACATAACCCCCTAAACTGAAACATACTCATGCATTTACAATCATCAAAATCCCAGGTTAGGCAGATGAAAGAGATTTCAGCGTGTTACAAGTCATAGCAATAATAGCCCTGGGACATTGGCTGGTCTGTTCTATTATGTAAAAGTCTTGCAGCCTTGTAATGGTTCCACAGATTAAGAAGTGCTATGCACCAGCTCTAAATATTTCTTCAAATTAAGACTTTCTGCTTCTAACTGAAATCTCCACTGAATACAGTGGTATAATAGGGTGCCCTGTTCCATCTGTGTAAATAACACAGAGAGATTTTCTCTTGTTGAAATACCTGCGTTAAGGAAAAAAAAAAAAGAAAAAAAAAGGCAGCAATAACTTGAGACTTCAAAGGTCTAACTTCAAAAGATTTCTTGCATTCTGCTTGACGGGACAGCATCTTATGCACACATGCTTTTTCACTGCTAAATGCCTTAATAATGAGCTTGGGTTCAGGTTTTGTGAATCAGAGCCAAGTAACTCTGTTTTATTATATTTGCTGGGAAATGAACAAGCTCTGGGTAATTAGGAAAGCAATTTTATTAGCATCTATTTCATAAAGATTGTTTTTTAATCAGAGTCAGAACTTACTAGAAATGATTCTTTTATTTTTGTTGCGCCAGTCTCCTGAGCAGAGCGGGCTGCCATGGGTCTGAACCCGTGGCAAAGTCTGTCCACTGAAGGCAGCAGCATCACCATTAACCTGTAACAATGTTGTAAAATAACCCTGAGATGGTAATCCCCTAAATAACGCTGATAATTACTGCGGCGTGCTTTGCTGCACGGTGCCACCCTGGGGCTAAATTATAACTGTCCATCCATTCCTGCACCAGAAAGACAGGGCACAAGGAGTCTGCTTCCCTGCACAGGCCACGCAGGAGCAACAGGAGCCAGCTCAGAGCCACGGGAGAGCTGCAGAACCACTCAGGATCAGGGGGTGTAGGGGTACAGAGGCAGCGTGATGGGGACCAGGAGAGAAGATTTTGGTTGGATTCTGTACGTGCCTTTAATTTCCTGTAGAGGCTTGATGTTAAATTAGTGATGGTGCTGGGAGTAGGAGGGGAGGCCAGTAGGAGAGCTTTGCTCTCTCTGGAGGCATTTACATACATTTACACACCAAAAGGAAATGCCACTGTGCCCAGCAAAGGGCAAAGAGCACAAGGGTTTGCTCACTGGCCAAACTGGGGGGAAATCAAAGTCAGGCTTAGAATAACCATTGTGGCAAAACCCACCCAAACCTCTGTTTTCTCAATGAGACAGGAGGAAAGATTTGTAGTCACCTGAATGAAAGGTTTTGGTTTAATTTGTAAATATCTTTTTATATAATACAGTCAAATTTCTAAACAAAAAAGATTATTTCAAAACTCAAACCACTGCTTCTTGAAAGCGTTTTCAAGAAACATTTTGAGTTTTCTGAATGTTTCAGAGTTGTTTTCCAAGTTGCTTCATGAACTTCGCCTGAAATTGCAAATATTTTTGGTTTCTCGAAATCTCTTTTGAAATGAAAGGGCAGTGACTTGGACAGTGCACTCATCTGCACATCCCAGGGAGTCCATGGCCCTTGGAGCCCTGTGGCCACTGCTGAGCAGAGCGACCACGACTCATCCAAGGGCTGGGATCCATTCCAATCCACAACAGCCATAAAGACAAGTGTCTTCTGCAAAATTCACACCTACATTTGTGTTCTTACTGCAGGCAAACTGCTGGTTAGAGGCAGTTGCAGTTGGATTTGGATTCATTCTTTTTCTTGCGAGAATAAGTTCAGGCTGGATTAGCAGCAATAAAGGAATGGGCGAGGATGTAATGGAAAGAGTGGGAGGATCTTTTATGCAAAAGAAAGAGTGGGCTGAACTTCCAGAGGTGCTTGGCAGGGCTACCCACGTACCTGCAGAGCACAGCCTGCCTCTTTGAAATGGGAAGCATCTGGAAAAGGGCAATTACCTGCCTGGCTCCCTCCTCACCAGGGTTCTGAGAGTGCAGCTATAAAGTTTCTAAATTTGGTCCTGCATAGCAGCTCTCTGGAAAGGACACAAGAGCTGGGAGGGGAGATGTCCTTTTTGGTCGGGGAGTCTGGGCAGGGAAGGGAGAAACCACTGGAATGTGTGCTCAGCCAGCTCCAGGGAAGAGCACCCGGCACCAAATCTGGAGCTTGACCTGAACCTGTTCACGTTTTGGAGGCCTTTGGGGAGTTTGTCTCAGGCCAAATCACTATGAGATCAAGGAGAAAGTTTATATCAATTTTGAACTGCCTGAACAAAGCAAAAACTTTTTAGGACTAAAAAGGGAGAAACATATGTTGCACATGAGAAAAACATCTTATCAGGAAGAATATGGAGAGAGTGAAATGACTAACGATGAGGTTTCTGAGACTTTGCCACAAAAATTTTATAAAAGGAGGCTCCTGAAAATCTTTCAGATGGCTATAGAGTGATCTCATTCTCCAAGCAGAGAAAGATTATAAACGAGAGTGTATTTTCCAACTTTTTTCCCCCCATTTATACTTTACAAAGCTTATTTCATTTGGACAAAGTAATTTAAACCCCTTCAATTATCTAGATGTCAAAACCCACATTGCAGGACACAGATTCAAGCCAAAGACCTTGGACAGGGATACTTTCTGTCACCCTCATGGTCCCTGGCCTCATCTGGTGGTACCTGTGGTCCCCCACAGCTGTTGGCTGCACACACTGGGTGAAGGGGAAGGATAAATTCTTGTGAGAAAAAGGAAAAAAAGCAGGTCCTTCATCCCTCTGTGCACGCAGCAAAAAACAGCTACTGCTGCCTGCTCCTCCCAAACTTTGAGTTCTTAACTTGGTATCCCAAATACAAAAGTATTTTGGTTCTCATATGCATGCATACATGCATATATTTTAAAAAATACATATATATATATAACCCACACATGAAGAACAGCAACCAGTTTTATTTCTTTGCCTTGCAGTCATCAGTAAATTTAGTATATTCATGTGAATAGTTTAAAGAACACGTCCTGTGATCTAAGTGAAAGGGAAAATATATCCACAAGATGATCAAGTGTGTGTAAAAATAAACAGCTTGATTGCTCTTACATGCTCTTCTTTTGTGCAAGCAAAGAGAAATGCAGAAAAATTGCCACATTTCATCATGTAGGACAAGGGGGCCCAGGTGACACCCTGATCAGGTGTGCATGCATAATCATTCCCAAAATAATCACTCTTTTGAATAATTTCACTCCAAATATTGCAGCTTCAACTTATTCTCTGCAAGTGACTCATAAATCTTTACCGTGAATGTGAATCAAGTTTCAGAGCCGCAGGCTCAGGAGCTTGTTGGATTTATTCAACTTTAGTCTTTATTTATAGACATAAAAGTGTATTATTGGTTGTAACATCCAAACAAAGGAAAACAGATTGTAAGCATCCATTAACATTTTCCCAAAAGGGAAATCTGGAGTTTCTCCTGGGTCTTTCAGTCTCTCCCTTGTAATATTAAGATGATGTCATAAACTCATAATTACTTTGTGATGCTCTTATGTGCTCCGTAGTTGCTTGTACAGAGATGGTTATTTATTTTCTGAGCAGAAAAACTGAACAATACAAACAGGTGGGAGGAAGGAGATCGGTCTTTGGTGGTTTAAGGTTTGAAGGACCCCCGATATTTTATTTCATCCTATTGCAATAATTTTCTCTGGTGTATGGAAGGACACAGGTGTTTCATGTAGCATTATTAAAAAAATGTTTAATTAATATTCAAGTATAGGATGCAAACTCTTTCTATCACTTTATAATGGCTGGAGCAAAGAGCAATTTGGGGAGCAGTAATCTGCAGAAAGCGCAGTCTTTACTGCCGCATTGCTCCAGGCTCCTTCCAAAAATCTCTCTCTGATTAAGTGGTGGACTTAATGCCCGCTATGAAGGTCCCAGATTGCAAAAAAATGCATGAGTACATGGAGGGGAGGGAGGAAAGAGCCGGCCCAAGAACCTGGGGAGTGCAAACCTTGGCAGATACCAGGGGCAGGGCTGAGCAGTGCGAGGGGGTGGGTGTGCACTCTGGAGACCTCCAGGGTGTGGGGCTTCCCAGCTACATCCATAATTGCTCCTGGTTGGAGGGCAGAGCAGGAATTTGTTTCCCAGCCATGTTTGCCCGGTAACATTTCTGACCTATAAAAGAGCCTGATGGAGTGCTGCCTGAGTGACTTGAAATTAATAATTGATCTGGCTTTCTTCCTCCTCCTCGTGGAATAATGGCAAGCAGATTGTCATTTCCTCCACTCCTTGTTATTCAGAAATATCTAATACATTTTTACAACTTAAAAAAAAGTTATTCCATTGTTCAGATTTCGCTGGTATTTGGGTTTGGCTCTGACAGTTTGGACTTTGGGCAGCACATCAGGGAATGAGCACAAGTGTTAGAGGTTGGGGTTGTTGCAATGCTTGGAAGGTGCAGGATGGTCCCCTCCTCCCTGGGACACCAGCAGGGCTGCTGAGGCTGTGACAGGACCTTCTGCACACGTGTCAGGTGGACCAGGTTAATCTGTCACGGGTTAGCTGCTGGGTGTTGCCAGCCTTCCCAGGGCTGGAGTTCTGGGAAATCCCTTGCTCAGTGGGATAAACCCTTCCTTGCTGTTTTCTGCCCTAGTATGGAAAAAGGCACACAAGCGCTTCTCACGCGGAGATGAGCAAATCCCTCTCTCTGGGAGCATACCTGGGGTGTGGGCAGAACTTTTCTGCAGGCTGGTTTGCTTGGTGGAGGTGCACAGATAAAAGAAAAACCTTTCAAAAGCTGGTGAGAATATTCAGGAGCATATTTTGTTCCCAGTACTCAATCAAAGGTAATTTGATGGAGGAGAGAAAAATCTCTTCCTTCCTGTACAAGGAGCATAAATATCCATTTCTAACAATCAATTTCTAACAATTCTTTAAGGACCTAAGCTTTCTTACTACTCATTGCTAACCATTTTAATTTCTGACCTCTTCTGCTTGACTAGCTGCAGACCATTCCATGACCCTTTAGGATTCCAGTGCTGAGATTTATGTCCTTGCTCAAATTTCTGTGAATTACTGCTATACTGAGCCTCTGACAGAATTTGAAGCTGGCCTTTTTGTTTCCCCTATGCAGCTTTCCATGCTTCTCCCATCCTACTGCTTCTTTTAGGCTCAGTGGATATAATTTTAACTGTTCAACTCAGCACAGACATTTGTAATGCAGTCATGAACAGAAAGGGACTCAGCTTGGTAGAGTTTGTGGCATTTTTCTCAAAATTTCCTTTGGACTTGTGGATTTTCCATGCTTTTTATTTTGGTTACATGGTTGTTTGGTTTTTTTTTAAATGAGAGCCATTACAGCATACTTAGAAGTTGTCCTTCACAGTCATAATTTTTTACTTGCCTTTACAGAGAATTATGCTTTTCTTGCCTTTGTGTTCCACTTTGGTACTTAAGGATGGCCTTTTTTTTTTGCCTTGCTATGAGTAGTTCAGGGTCCTGGGCAAGTTGGGGAGAGTGGAATCCAATTCAAGTTGAGTATGGACTGTGTTCAATCTTATATCCTCAGATTAAACCCAGATCCTCAAACACAAACCTGATGGTGCACAAATGAGTGAGAGGAGATGTGTCACAGGAGTTCCCCTGTGCTCTGGTCATTTCCTGGTCAGGAAAGCTCACGTGGAGAGAGATCTCTGGGAAAAACCCTCTCTGGGTTAATCCAGTCCATTGCTGAAGGCACTGGTGGCAAAGCAGCCGTGCTCCTGTACCTCTCTGGGCTGCTGCTTTGCAAATCTTGGGCCCAAATATTTCCTTTGCCTTTCCCCTCAGTCTCTGATGTTAT
The DNA here is from genome assembly GCF_036417665.1 of Passer domesticus. Taxonomy (NCBI): domain Eukaryota; kingdom Metazoa; phylum Chordata; class Aves; order Passeriformes; family Passeridae; genus Passer; species Passer domesticus. Next base: position 120,816,309 of record NC_087476.1, on the reverse strand, counting down.
CAACAGGCTCAGAAAAGTGCCAGAATTCAGGAGGGGAAGGAGTTTCTTTGCCATCTCTCAGTTCCTCAAGTCCCTTTTGCACCAGGTGGGAGGAAGGATCAGGAAATATAACTAATGTTGCTGAATCTTAAATAGATTTCTGATCCAGATTCCTTGCTGACATCAGACTTGTTTGGGGCACATCCTAAAGCTAAGATTGACTGCTTTGAGTTACCTCCATGTAAATACATATCTCTGTTTTTAAAATTACCTCAGCCTTTTCCTTCTCTAGATCACTTTCTTGGAGAGCTCCAAACTGGTGCTGCACTGGCCAGCCTGGTAAAAACCTACCACACAGTCATCCAGGACTCTCCTTAAATTTGGTGCTGTTTACTTGGGATTTTCTCTGGTACAGTTTTCATTCTGGGATTTATTCCCTGCTCCTGTCTGCAGGACCTGGGCTAGTTAGCACTCAGGTGTGGATGTGAGCCCACGATCACTGGTAAAGATGGAAGTGGGCTTGGAATTATCAGCTGGTTTTGATTTTCCTAGAATTTCCTGCCCAGTTCTTTGGCAGACCTTTATCACAGCCCTGTGTGCCCAGAGCACCATTTCTCTGGTGACCTGGGAGCAGGGCACTGAACATTGCTCACAGCAGAATAGCAGTGCATGAATGAGGGAGTCTTTTTGTCACTATGGTGATGTGCCAACCCTATAGATGCTATTTTATTATTAGAAATTAAAAACTTACAGATTCTGAGGCGGAATTTTGCTTCTGTGTGTTCATTTAGGATTTAGCCCGAAGTATTAATATAAAATTTAAAATTGTGTCCTCTCCACTGAAATCCAGTGTGGTTACAAGGTTCTAATAAATATTATGTCCTTCCATCATGCAATTAAAATTTTCCACCTCATTTCACAATGCAAAACACTCACATGTTGTCAATCATTTTGAAACATGATTTTTTGACATCATATAATTTCACTTCATTTTTCAGACAGACATCACACCAGGAAATTATATAAGAAAGGATCCTATTATATCTTTATTTTTCCACCAAATTTCACCTTCAAATACAGACATTTGTGTACATTTCAGTAATTCTGACAATAAACTCTCAAGGAGAAACGAATGGCATCTACATAGCCAGGGATCAGCATATGGAGTTTCCTGCTCTTCAGAGACCGCGGCTCCGGCGCTGGCACCTGGTTAGGAACCGCTGGTGTAGCCACGGGAAGTTTACAAGTCTTCATGCACCAAGTGAAAAGGTTGCTGCTTGAAGCAGAGACCACCTGGGAGGCAGGGAGGGAAACATATGCATGTTTTTGAACTTGCCTGTGTTTAACAGTTAGCAGACACTAATGAATTGCCGAGCAGCGCTGATTTAAAGCCTAGTAGTCAAAAGTAAGGGGGCTCGCTGCTTGTCAGGTAGTCCACCTGCTCAAGAAACCAAGGTGCCCCTGCCCCGTGCCAGGAGAAAAGCTGCTGCTGTTTCAAACCTCTGCTCTGGGCTCTGTGTGTGTCTCATTGTGCTGCTTCCTATCATGTGAGTCAGAAACGCGATGGAATATCTCAGGCTCATTATACGAGTCTGGTATTCAGCGACAGATTTTGACCAGAGTTGCGTGTAAATCTGGGGGAAATACAGACTGCTTGGAATTTGTAAGTGCTCAGACATAGGCTGGCAAAGTAAGACACGAGCAAACCAGACATGTGAAAAGGCAGAATTAAACTTCTGGCTGTAGCAGGGTTAGGTTTCAGATAGCCTCTCCTGGTTTGTGATGTCCTTGGAAATTCACACCCGGTCCAAAACCCTTTTGTCCTGTCTCTCAGTGCTCAGCTGGAAATGGCAGCATGTTGCCAGAAGATGTCTGAATCTCCTCCATCCTTCTAGATTTTAATGCTGCCATGGGGTTTCTTCCAGGCAAGGTGATCCCAATATGTTCCACATAAAGATCTGCCAGGTCATACAGCCAAGCAGCTGCTATTCTGCTAAGGGACTGTGCAAACAGAGCTGCTGACCTACCAGTAAACCCACTGCAGGTAGATTAGGATGAAGTGTTCAAACTTGTGCTTGCTGAAGTCAGTAATAGAGAACCTGTGCTTGGGGAGTGCAGGTAGAGCTGGGCTGTGGCATGCAGAGATACTGGCTTTGGTTGCTGTAGTCAGCTAAATTGTGCTGGGTGGCCAGGAGTTGGGAAGTGCTACCTCTTAACCTGCTGGGACTGAACTTGGTTTTAGGGTTTACAGTAATAAATGACACTACTGAGCTGAGGGAGGAGAGCAGCAGAGTCTGGGCTGCTGCTCCACACTCCCTTCCTGGCTATGGGGCTGCTGCTTTAAATGATTGAGACTATTCTCTTTTCTAGTCTATTTTAGGTGGTGTGTGTCTGATAGTATTGCTGTGACCAAGGGTTTTGCTGGCAGAATTATTCCCAGGCATCACATGCAGCTATACAGACTCAGGAAACTAAAGGGGCTCAGTCCTTGCTTTGTTTTCCACTCCAAAACCAGCTGGTACTTTGTGAAACCAGGGAGCAGGGCTGGAGACCCATCAGCCAGCAATGCAGCAGGCCAGGAGAAGAGCCAGCAGCCTGGCACGCTGCTGCGTGCTGCTCCAGAGAAACCCTGGTTCATGGGGTGGCATGGCTGGTGGAGAGCCTCACGGGGGCTGAGATGGGGCATGGAATACTCCCATGGAAAAACACCCTTGAGGAGCTGACTGTGATGCCAGTCTCTGCAGAGGGTGGCTGCTGCAGTGGGGGGAAGTGGCTTTTAGGGCAGCTGTGATTAAAAGAGGGGAAAACCCCACAACACAGGCCCAAAGTGGTGAATTGGTGCTGAGTGATAGTAGAGAGCTGGGGGTGAGCTGGTTCCCCTTGTAACTCAAGGTGGCCTGGAGAAAACTGGCAATGATCTGGTGGGAGAAGTGCAGGGAGGGCAAGCAAGCAGAACATTATGAGAGAAGGTTGCTACCACCACTTCCTTCCTCAAGCTGCAGCGTAGCTTGGGGCTCAGAATCAATAGGAAGTTCCTCCAGCAAAATGAGCTCCCACCCATCAGCTGAGCTGCGCTCACCGCTTGTGTGCACCCTCTGATGCAAAGTAGCATAATTTAGCTTAATTTTTTTTTTTTTTTTTTTTTTTTTTTTTTTTTTTAAATTAGAGGCCTAAACCAGCCTGTGGAACTTTGGTGTGGGTTCAGTGGGTATGTGTGGTCCCCAGCAGCTCTCTCAAGCCAGCTGCAGGGATGTGCCGTGGGTCAGGGAACTGCGTGCTAGAATGGTGCATTTTCTGCCTTGAAACTAACTCAGCTCTTGGAGAACAGTGGTCAGATTGGTTTCACCTCAGAGACGCAGGGCAGTAAACACTACAGTGGAAGTGCAATGCAAATGATTCCTCCTGGCCTGGTCCTTAAACCGCTGGGTGCGCCGTATAAAAAACACGCGAGAAATTAGTCTAATGAACGACAGGATGGATCTTCCAAGGGGTCCCTCGTGAGTTTAACATGAAATGTGCTTTCCCTGAATCGGGGCAGAGGGGTGCTGAGCTCCTCTCAGAGACAACCCCACGCTGTGAGCACGCTCTCAAAGGCATGAGCGGCATCAGGGGAGTTCTGGTTCTCGTGCGCGAGCGCAGCCCCCTGGTTTGCAGGGCGGGGTGCTAACTCAGAGATCTGTCCTTCAAAGCAGGGAAATGATGAGGTAAGAAATCTTTCTGTGTTTTGAATGTATATATATGTACACACATATAAATATAGATGAGATTATTCAAATGCCGCTTGAATATATTTTGCCTAATCCATACAGAGTTTTATCAATATTTCTTTGTTTATTCTCTTTCATGCCAGCTGCTTTCTTTATATATTTCCATTTTGTACATTTTTCAGAGTGATTGGATCATGTTGCACACACTTCTATTGAAATATTAAGTGTTTGCAATCCCCATTCATAGGCACCAGCTCTGTTATTATGATCCATCATTTCAAAATCCACATATTTGAAAAAAATAGAGCTTAGCTAGCCCTTGAGTAGCGGAGAGCATTAGACCCAAGGAATCTCATTCGTCTTGTCAATAATCTGAGAATTAACACCACCAAATTGTTTGTTTCGTTGGCATGTCCTCATTGTATGTTTTTAAAGAAAAGGAGCATGTGGAAGCCCCAGTGAGGTGAGGCCTGATGGAGGTTGGAATTACACTGGTGTCAAATGGGAAACAAAGAATTTCCCAATTGCGCCCACCTCCTGGGCATCTCATGATGGATACAGTTTTGGCAGTGCAGTCACGACAGGAGACAGGAGTCCTGTGATTTGAGCCCATCTCCTGGGCATCTTGTGATGGGTACAGTTTTGGCAGTGCAGTCAGGACAGGAGACAGAATCCTGTGATGACCAAGGCAGCCTGTCGGGGTTATCTGTGAGGGAACAGCCCTCCCTGTGCCTGGGGTTTTCATTCCCAGCCAGCCTGCAGGAGGACTCGCCTTGTCCACTGCTCAAATACAATGGGTTCTGTTAAAAAGGCTCTTTCCCTCACTTTCTGCATCCCAGTGGATCCGTGAAGGTGAAGATGCAGTGGATGAGCAGAGGGTTGACCAGAGAGGTGCACCACTTGTGGCACCAATGCAAGAGGAACCCACAACGTGTTTTATGAGCATCTCTGATACGGACGAGCTTGGTGACAGTGCTGGCCAGGGTCTGATGGTGGCCACAGCAGGCTGTGGACCATCAGCTTTGAGCACCCATGCCTGTTGTGGGTTCTCCTGAACAACAACATTGCCATCATTGCTTTTCAGACAGGCTCTCATGACCCCTTGGGGCAGTTTCACGCCCCCGTTGGCTTTGGCATTGCTGCCTGAGCCAAAAGAGTGGTGAGACCACTGGTGGGCCGGGTGGTGCAGGGCAGCCCAACCCTCGTGCTGCCAAAGTCTGGCCGTGGCCTTTCCAGGCTCTGTGCTGGTTGGTGGCAACACCATCAGAGGGCACGAGTGGCGGTGGCGGCGCGGGGCCCGCCGCCAGCCAGGCCATTCATCACCGGCGACGGTCCGTGCGGCACCGTCACCTAGCAACCGCCCGGCCACGGCAGGTGGGACTTCAGAAAAAATATTTTTTAACGTAAAAATGAGGCAATAATTTAGAAACGCACGTTTCTCTTTTAGCAAAAGTGAATATTTGGGGCGGCAGGGCTGGAACTGGAAGCTGGAGACGTTTTTGCTTTGCATCCCCATGACTCCAGGCTCTGGAGCAGCGGCTGCCGTGACGAGATGGAGCTATCTGTTTCATTTGTACCAGGGTTTAAAGTTGAACCTGACACTGGGTGATTGCCTTATCCTGATTTTCCTTCTCTTTTTCCCCCTCACTTGCTATAAAAAATAATATAATTAAACTATGCAGTGGGCTTTTTTAATGTAACTTCTACTTCTGAGGCTGAACTTTCAGGTCTAATTTTTTTTTTTTTTTAATCAGATGGAGGGAAAGGAAAAGAAGTATATAAACTCAAATTATCCCTTTCTCACTCTTTTAAAACACCTTTAAGATTGCAGAAGTCTTCCGAGCTCTATATTGGCGATTCATGGTGCAGCAACTCACTGCAAAATCCGCTCGTTCATTTTCGCTGATTGAATTTACTGATTGTTAATGTGTATAAAAGTGTTATGTACTTTTGAAGTAATCTCCTGCTAAAGGATTTACAGGAAAGACTATTTAAATGTTGCAGTGTTTCCTCTGTTGTTATGACAGTATTATTGAGTAAATAGTTTAATTTTAGTGCCCTAGTTAAAAAAAATCCATAATGACCGTCACATAAATCGTTTGCTGTTTTTATTTCTATATTTAGTTCCCTCCGAAGATACTGGAGTTGAAAATAGGCTAGTACCTAAGACATGAATTCTGTTAAATATTAAAGAGATCTCATCAATGATTTTATTAGTCTCAGTACTCAGTGAAGGCCGCACTGACATCTGAAGTCTAATGATTTTTTTAATATATTTAAAGCCTCATACTGCGCCTTTAAATATTGGACAATATTGAAAAATATAGAAGTACTTTTTTGTATATTAGCTTTAGGCAGAACTGTTGTATGATTTCCACTTCTTTCATGACATTGTAATGATGTTACCACATACAACTTTATCTTGCATGAAAAGGTGAAGTCATGAGTGATTTCTCCAATTTAAAAGCACTCAACCCTCACAGTGCTAGAAATGAATATTTTGCATATATTCATGCAACAATGATTCAATTTAAGATTTCTATTTTCAAACATTGCTTGAAACCTTCGGTATGTTAGTAGTAAAATTGCCAAAATGTGTAATAAGATTTATTATAGATGAGTAGCATTTTATTTAGTATTTCATGTTAACACGCTTTTAGGGTTACCCTGGTTTAGCAGAAGAATTCATCTTTCTTTTCTAATCAGAGCTAGCACTTTATTGTATTATTAAGATACTCTTACTGTGGGGTTGTATATCACTGTGGGAGCAGAGTCCCCTGTGCCTGGCAAACCTGCTCCTGGTTGATGCACAGCGCCTGCCTCCTGCACCCAGGCACTTCCCTTTCATCCAGCTTCTTAGTTTTCCTCCTAAAAAGCCATCTTGAGCTCTGTGGCACACCCAGGTCTCTCCTCACCTCTCTGCTCCACCAGACCTCAGCTCTGCCCTCGGATCACCTGGAAAACCCTGTCCTGGGATCACCAGCATGGTGACACCAAAATACAAACCACGCTGGTGGTGAGTTTGTTGAGAAGCTTCACCTCCATCACCTGCTCCTGGCACTGTTTGTCACGGAGCTGCAATTTTCCTGGCCCTCTGTGGCCACCTGAGAAATGTGTGGATGTGTTTTGGTCCTCGTGGCAAGGCCACCATGTATAGATTTCCATGGCTTTGCTGTCGGGGTGTGTGTGGCACTGGGGCTGTAGCAGTGGGAGATGAAGCAGCAGAGCAGATGCTTGACCCAAAGCAGAGGACATCTCATTTCTGCTCCCTCACAGCCTTTTTTGTGCTCTGGGGCAGGTTGCATCTCTGCCCGTGCATACATCATTGTTGTGACCAAGGATTGGTAAGATTGGGCCTGAAAAATTCCTGGCATTTTGATCCTTTGACCAAGATCCAAGTCCTGGTGCCTTTTTTTGCCTCCAGTAATCCCTTCACACTTGGCCCCAGTGCAGCCACTTACAGAGGGAAACAACAGGTAAGGGGAAAACCACTACTGAAATGCAGGTGTGAGGGATGTGTGGTGACAAGCTACTGTGCTGGAGTGATGAATATGTTTACATCTTTTAAAAGTTGTAATTCAGCACGGATGAGCTGACGTCCCCCCCCCTTCCACATTCATGTTTGATTCACAAACAGAAAGAAATGATCTACTATTAGGAAAGATTTCTCTTTGACTGGGGAGCTGGAGATGGTAGTGAGAGTGGCTTTCATAGATGAAAATAATTGTACACTTTTTGTATTATTATTTTTGGCAAAGAGCTAGCGTTTCAGCTTTCCAGAGTATTACATCATTACTTTGTATAATGCATCATAATGATAGAGTGAATGGAAACGAAGAAATGCCAGCTTCTGTTGCAAGTTTAAAGACAGACACACATTTTCAGCTGGGAAAGCTGCTGTTCAGCTAAGTGTTTTCCTAGATGAAACAAAGCTGCAATCCCACTTGGCATTCGCATTAATTGTGGACTTGCCAACAGGCCAGTTTCACTGGTGTATAAATTAGTGGAGAATTATTCAACTCATCTCAATAACTAAGAGAATATCCTCATAAAGCTTGCTGAGCTGTAAGACATCCCCCCTCCCCCCCCACTTTCCAGGGTATTTTGCACCCTATACTTAGAAAAATCACAGAATTTGCATGCTGTTCCAAAAAAAAAAAAAAAAAGGAAAAAAAGAGAGAAAAACATACAAAGAAAGGCATCAGAGATACTGATACCCCAGCACAGCAATGTGGTTACTCTCTGCATAAAATAGGAAGTTTATACGGGAAATGTCCAAATTAAGAGGGAATTTTCTGGTTTGTTGTTTGAATTTTGAGTTTGGGTGTTGGTTTGGGTTTTTTTATGTTTTGAAATTCAGCTAGAAAGGCAAAGTGGAAGCGCCTATGAAAGGAGCCTCATTTCCAGCATCAGACACCCAACATTTTGTGTCTCTCTGTCGGAACAAGAGCCCAGGAAGTGCAAACTTCCCCAAACTGTCCTGCCAAGGGGCCTTTCTGACCTAGAGGGGGGATCACCTTTATAGTGACAGGATAATTTGATCTCAGTGCCATCTAATCCTTATTTTCTTTATGGAGACTGCCGGCAAGGGTGCCAATTAGTGCCAATTGTGATGGTGGCTTTTGTGATGCAGACACCTGCCCACTAGGAATTGGACTGGTACCACCAACACACATATGCCACTAAACAGCTGTCAGATGGTAATGACTTTTTGGAGTAGAAGAAAAGGGCAGAATTTCATTCTGAGGCAATTTTCTGAGAAAATTTTTGCAATTTTTCACCTCTCTCTTTCCCCACTCTTTTTTGGTATCTGAATTCTGGGCTTCTAATGAGAATGCAAAATGTGAATTTTAACATATATCTCATAGCACCAACTTCATCCCAAAACCTATGTGGTCCAGATGAGTAAAAGTAGAGTGAGAAACTATATTATTGATATTCTTATTATCCCACATCGTGTTTTAAACTTGCTATCTGTAGTCTGTTCCTTGTTTAGGTTACTTATCCCAGCAACAGACAAATGAAACACCATTTTTTTTTGTTTTCTTTTACCACTCTTCTGGCTTTTTGGCTAAATGAAAAGACTGAATTAAATGTAAACATCAAACTATTATTTTTATTTTAAATGACAGAATGAGGTGCTTTGCAGCACTTCTGCACCTCATGCCAACACAGGCACAATACTTCAGGATGTCTCTCATGCTTTTATTAAACTCTCTTCTAATTTCCAGTCAAATCAACAGTCCCTTCTTTGATGCCTAAACAGGGGAAGTTTACAAGCCTGCTTTATCCCTGACTAATTATGTGTGCATGTGTGTGCTTGTAGGGGTGTGTGGACATCCATTTGTACATGAACTGTAACTTTTGGGGTAATTTTGGCAGTAGGGTCACGAGTGGGCTGGATTTCTTTATGGCAGATGGGAGTTTCTGTGGTGTCGAGGCCCATGAAGAACCCTGAGCTGCTGCTGGGCACTGGATGTGTCTGGGAAGTGTGGGAGTGCCTCACAGGAGATATTTGGCACTGTGTGAGGAGGGACCTTCAGTGCTGTTAGAGGATTCCTGTATCCTTTCCAAGCCTTGAGTCGCTGCCGAGAGCTCCCGACGCCTGATAGCCCCGGTGCTGGCAATCAGTGGGACCTTTCAGCACTCAGCCAGCACACACAGAGCCCCCTCAGCCTCTGCTCTGCCGGGTGTCACACCTTGATTAGCCCAATTGCTCATTGGCATCAGCCACTAAACGTGGACGTGAGAGGGAACAATCCTAAATAAACCCAGGGCTGGTTCGCAGTAAGAAAAAGAGGAGAATTCACAGTCGCATTTAAAGAGCACCACTGTTGCCATATAGGTTCATCATATGTATAGAAAAAGTTTGTATGAAGGTTTTTCAAGTGAAAAAAAGCCTTTTCTTGAGGTCACAGAGCTCAAGAAGTGTTTGGACAATACTCTCAAGCACATTGTATGACTTTTGGGGATGGTGCTGTGCAGGGCTTGATGGTTCTTGTGGGTCCCTTCCGACTCAGTTTATTCTGTGATTCCGTGATCATTCCTTGTTGCTGTTTCCAAGAAATGTAAAGCTCTGCCATAGCTCAGACCAGCTCTACTAGGACTTTCCTGTCTGTCTTTCTTCCACTTATTCATTATTCAGATGCTGACCATATTAATGCAGCTGTAACTGGCTGTGGCCTCTGCCGTGGAAAGGACAGAGTCTGCAGACAGATCACAGCAGTTTCTGGACTTGGTGGTGGACTGCTCTCCCTGCCTGCCCAGAGAGATGTAACCCACCAGGAATGCCTGCATTGTCACCAGAACATACTCTGAAACTTCACAGATTTGAAAGGAACGGCAGCCAGGGCAACCAGCATTCACGGGTTTGGGAGAGCTAACAGCAATCCTACAGAGGCTCAATCAGCTGTTTTAGTTTTTTGGTAGCTTTTGACCATGTTTTTTTCTCCACCAGTTAGCTTGTTAAGGGCTTTCAAAACATTTTCTCTACATCTTGGGGCTGTTCCAAGTCTTCTCAGTTAGGGAGGACAACAGTGGGGCTCAGATTTTTGAAACCTCAGCCCCTGCTCTGGCACTCATACTAAATGTTGTCTTTACAAAGGCTGCAAATCCTGGGCAGTCTTTTCCTGACACTGATGCTCAGACTGCAGAGGGGCTGCTCAGTTAGTTTTGTTTAGTGCACAAGGCACATTATCCTTGGGAATGGAAATGCTGTGCACTAGGCTGTACTGCTGGGGTTTGGGTGGGTGAGTGGTTACGTGCCTGGGTGAGCAGGGGGTACAGAGTCCAGCCTGTTATCCCACACACTGTCCTCAAAAGCAAGCCAAGGAATGCACGGAGCTCACAGGTCTCATTGCTGGCACTGAAGTGAGAACCTGTGCCACTCCTGACAGGTGTTCTTGGTCAGTTTTTTAAGTGGTGCAAACATGATTCAAACAGTCCCGTGGGGTTTCTCCAGCACATCCCAACACACAGAACTCCTGGTGAACATGCAACGTGGTTTTTAGCACGTGCTGGTCTTCAAAACATGAAATGTTCAAGGAAAATGCACTAATTCTTTAAACCCCCTATCATTGTGAATTCATATCATATTCATTGTAATAGCATTGATCAAAATGAATTCATTTGGTATTCATGTAAATGTCACATGTACTTCCATAGGTGTTTCATTGTAAATTAGCATTTCTCAGAGGACACTTAAAATAAAGTGTTACTGAAAGTTCTCATTACACATATTGCTGAGATTAGTACATTAAGGATCATGTACTTACATAGTACTAATGCATTTCTGCCACTTAAAATGCTGCATTACCCATTTCTGATATCTAGAAAATATCGAAAGCAATTTTGAGAATTACTGACATCCTGAAGGAAGTAGTACTTTTGTGATTAAATTGGTTTTGTGTATTTCACTTTGAGTTACCAAAAAAACCCCCAACCAAATAAACAAAAAAAACCAACCCATTGCCAGATATACTTAAATGATTTTAATGTCAGTGACTGTAGGATCAAGTGAAACAAAAAGAAGGAAAAAAAAAAGAAAAAAGAAAAGAGAGAGTCACATCTAATTAGAAAAACAAAATAGAAATATTGTAAATGCTTTTGGGTCTTCAAACTTGTCTCTCAAGGCCATGTTAGCTGATTCTCCAGTACACTGTGGCACAAGCTTTCTGATACTTTTGCTTTCAGATTATTCCTTCCTAAGAGAAAGCCAAAAAGTTCTGTGGTCTCAGGAAGCAGATGCATTTCTGACGTCTTGAATTGTCCATTACAGCTTGTTTGGTCTGAAGTTATTTTTGAAAAGATGAAGTTTAAAGAAGACCACAGAGCTTTTTATAAATAGCTGACAAAAGGTGCGTTGCAGTAACTGTAAAAGGGAGAGCATTGTTTGAGACCTGAACACTCTAAAGCTGTCTGACAATGCTGTGGATGTCTTCTGGAAAGAATTGATGTAATTATTTTAAGGCTTTCTTGGTAACACTAATAAAAAACCACTCTGAAGCTTAACAGCAGGCCTGATCCTAGCAGAAACCTCAGGGAGAAAAACGGGGAGATGGCAGAATTTTAGTGTTTATGCTGGAAGGGAAGAAGCAGATTTGGCCATGAGGAGTTACAAAACCAATCCCATGGCACAATCTCCTAGCAAATATTTGCTTGCTCTTCTGGCTTCATCCTCATGAGTTGCAGTGAACTTGCAGTGTGGACCTGCAGCCCTGGGCTGGGCAGGAGGCACCATTCCCAGAGCTGAGAGCACAAAAGAAGCTGGAATTGTGGCTGAAATGCTGCTCTGGGCTGTGGCAGGTTTGGGACTGCTCCTGAATGTGCCAGCACGTCCCCCCTGCCAGCTGCTTCTCTGTCATTTGTCCTGGCACGGGGTGGTGGTGGCATTTTGGGGGTGAGCCTCCTGGAAAAGGAGGAGGGGAGGATGTAAAGGAGATCTTGTGAGTTTGAGATCTCTGGTGGCTCATGCAGCTGTCCTGACCTTCCTCAAGTGGGGCCCTCCCCAGCCTTGCAGCTGATTTCCAGCTTTGGTGACTGATCTCTGCAGTGAGTTGAGCTGCATTCCGAGAAAAAGTCTGTCAAATCTGGGAATGGACAGCTCCACACCTGAGTGTCAGCTGTAGATTAGAGCTCCGTTCTGTCTCATGCCTGTTGTTCCAGAGGATTGGAGTTTTCCAAGTGTTTGCCTAGTTGATAGTGTATGTCTGACTGGTGTGAGAACTTGCAGTGTGGCAAACCTCTGGACAGAGAGAGGAATCCAGAAACCCATTTCAGGTTGGAGCCATAATTAGCTAATGTGAGATAATAAATAGCTACTAAAATCACATGAAAAATATCATAGGGCTATAAAGAGTGTTTTTATAATCCTGCTCCTCCCCTTTTTCTGCCACCTCCTCCTCCTCTTCAACGTAACAAGGACCCTAATAGGCTTTATGTATAAGTGACTATTTTTATTAAAGACAAGTGTAATCTTTTGTAGTCCAAATGTCCCTATCATAAATGCTAACTGAGGAAAATATTAGGACTCATTTATTTATGAACCCGTTAATAATGAGGTGCAGTTATGAAAAAGGCTTTCTCAGCACAAAGCCCACTGAACAAACAATGCACACTGGGGAAAAGGAGCTAGTTAGCCTTCCTGACTTAGATAAAGCTATGGAGAAATGACAAGTGCCAGTAATTAGCAAAGCCTCTTCACCAAGATAACCCTATACATCTTTGTCTATTTCAATCACCAAAGACTCCGATTCAGTGTAAAATTAAAGCCAGGATGCCATCAATTTCTGTTAACCTCTTTATATTGTGCTGTGTTCATGCATATGTGATAGATAGTTTTTGTCATTTTATTAAATGGTGACATCTCAGTATGCATGTGACTAAAACTGTTTTCTCCTTAGCAAAGTATTTTTAATCATCTCTCCATTGCCTTTATTACCTCGGTCCTTCTGAGTCCTAATTGCTTTATTGTGCAGTATTGGCAGCTGTTCTGGGGGTGCAAATGTGTGTGCCCACTCCTTTCCCCAGGAGTGAATCTGGAATTAAGGGGTCTGTGCCCTTTCAGGTACTCCTGTGAGCAGGTAGAGTAGCTCTGCATCTGTCTGCTTAGCCTTCTACTGCATTTTTACCCCAGCAGGTGAAGAATTGTTGGTCACAGCGATCAGCACTGACATGCAGACCCCTGGTCTCCATGAGTGTGGCCTCCCCTCTCCACCCTTGTCTGGATGGGTGGTCTTGGACTGCTGTTGGTGGGGTAGCTGCTGTTCACCTGCTTGGGCCACAAGCCAAAGAGTGTTGAGCTCAGCTGAAAGGCTCTATCAACTCAGTGGTCCTCCACAAACGCAGTCTGCATGCAAACTGATTTTTTTCCACCTTAAATGGTGAGCCCTGGGGTTTTTTCCCCCTGCAGGCTTCCATTATTTGTGAGCTTATACTGCCTGAATTTCCCCGTGACTCTTAGATAAGTCAGTGAGCACATTCACCTAAAGCTTTGCAAGGGGGAAAAAAAAAAGTTATAAATCAAGCCTGTTTCCTTGACATCAGGGCAGGTTTGCTGGGAGTGCTCGCAGAGTGAGCTCTGAGTGACCTGAGAAGTTGCATGTGGCACTGGGTGTCATAACAAAAGTTCCTGCTGGCTCCATTTTCCTGCTCTGTAATGTCTTTTTACTTGTTTTAAGTACTCCAGGCCCCGACTGCTGAGGTTATTAATCTTCATCTGTGCTCTTTTTAAACTTTACTACTAGCACTTTTTTTGCCTCAGATATGCTTTTATTCATTCTTTTCAGCAGCAATAACCTCTCATATTGGCCAAATTAGGAAATAATTGCAAATAATAGAGAATCCTTTTCCAGCTCTACAGTAAAGGATTATATATATGTGCTGAGTGTGAGGGATGGCACAGAGTGTAAATACCAAAATGTGGGCAAATAGGCAGAGAAGGGAAGGGTGTTGGCTGGCCCTGGTTCTGCTGCTGTCTGTCTTTGTGTTCAGGGCACAGCCCATGGCAGAGGGTCACACGTGCTGGTTTGTGGAGGAGGAGGAAGGGAAAAGCAAGGGCTGGATTTGCAGTTCAGCTCATGCCAGTCCCTATTTAGGAAAAGCTGGGCAGGGTCTTTTAGTCTTCTGAGGTAGAAACATATTTGGGTGAATCAAATTGGGTCATTTAAGCAGAAACATTTGACCTTTCTTGGTTTTGTTTATGTGGCCACTGCAGCCACAGCTTGTTTCTCTTCCAAGTTCCAGCAGTTCCACCCCTCTTTCCCTGGGTGTTGTATCACTTTTGGATCTTCATCCATTGCTTTGAAACACCCAGCTTGCCAGTCGAGGAGCTGAAACCAAGAGTTTATTCCTGACTTTTATCACAAGTCACACATCATAAGTGGCCAGTAATCCAACCCAGCTATTTGCAAGCCAGCAAAGCTGTCTAATCAGGCACCATATTAATAACTATTTTCCAGTAACAAGAATATATGTAGGACTCTGGGATATGCTTGTGCCATATAAAAAGCTGCTGCTGCTTTCAGGTGCCTGGCTGCTCTCATACATAGGGATTTTCAGGATCAAAGCTCCTATGAATGTTATTCACAACAAATAATTGTGCCAGCTCTTGGGAAGAAAATACAGAGAACATTCATGTAATGCTGCCGTCTCAGCTGGGGAGCAAGGAAATACATTGACTGTAGGAGAGAGCAAAGCTCTCTCAGCGCTCTCATCACATTAACACTTACCTTCCTTCCTTCCAGTCAAAGTTCTCTGAGCTGCTTCTTTCCATTGTTTTTTATTATTCATTTGAATCAGAAAATAATATTTTTCCTCCCTAATTCAGGAAAAATTGTCATTGCCCACCTCCTGCTGAGGCAAAAGAGTGCCAGAGCCCATCTCCTATAAGCTCCTTCTCACTTCAAATGCAGCCTGCAATGGCTCCTTTGGAAATGTAACAGGCTATTATAGAAATATGTATTTACACAGTATTTTAGGATGCACATTATCCACCTGATAGACCATGACAGCTCACCATTACAGCCTATTGAATAAAACCTCTTTGCACCATTTTTTTTTTCAAAAGCAGATACTTTTTATGTGATGACTTGTGAGTCTATTGTGTAAAAGTACAAGTTTGTAATGCAGGGCCATAGGAGGACACCATTTATCTGTAACCCTCTGCAGTGGGAAAGTGCTCTCACCCTGCCCCATGGAATGAATTATTCTGACCAGAGGGATGCAGATTGAGAAAAGTGAGAAAAAACCTTCATGAACCTGAAGGGAAAAGTTACAACTTTTGTTTAGTGGCCTGCAGTATATTATAAGGGAGATCCCTCCTGCAGAGTCATTTTCCTTCTTCCTTGGCTGATCCTGTTTTTAAGGGGCTCCTCTATTTTGAAAGCATCTCTGCTTGGCCTTGCCACCCAAACTTCCTTGTGTGACTCACTCCAGCTGATCCATACTTGAACAGTTTCTCTCTTCCAGGGATTCACATTAAAACCTGCCCTGCCCTAGGTGCCATCTCTCTCAATGTCCAAAGATGCTCCATTGGAATAGAAAATAATCAAAATTTTATTAGCGTGAAGGCTAATTTATTAGGCATAAAGATTCTTCCTGTCATTGCTTGTGAGTTTTAACTTAACAAGAAGCAAAAGGCAACAGGGAAGGCTACAAGACCCCAAATTTAAAATGAAGCTGGCAGCCAAAGACAGTGTCCCTACCATCAAACAGGCTGAATAAGCTGCAAATAGACACGATCCCCAACTTGTTATAAGATGAAATGGAGCCCAGCCCCTGTTGAGAAACAATTTTACATTGCAGATGTTCATGAATGCATGCAAAATGTGGTGACTTCAAGTCTCTTTTCTTTCCCTATCTTCAGGATGTCAAAACTGATTTTTAAAGATAAACTCTCTAACAGTTACAGTTGACTCCTGAGAAGAAACTTGCATGTCTGGAACAAAAAAAAGACTCCCAGCCAGCTGAACAGCGTTGTCTTCTTCCCTCCCCCCATTCAAATTAAGCATACACAACAGAAATACCAAACAGGCATGGGTTTTACATATCATGCCAATTCTGATCCGAAACAGTTTATTAATATAAATCACCTCCAAAAAAGGGAAAGATTTTAAAGGGAAGCAAATAGCTGCCAAAAAGCCTTACACACAGAGCCAGTGCCTAACATTAAACCTAGTGGAAATCGTGTATTTCCACTCCTCATGAAGCCAAGCAGTGGGGAGCCAGTGCTTTGAACCCTGCGTGGGACACTTGCTGTGAGCCCCCACTAGAGAGCATATGGTTTGAGAGGAAACAGAAACCCCGTCCAGAAACGTGCTGGTCTCTAACCAGCGGGTCTGTCAAGAGTCCAAACCCACTCCCCTGCAGGAGGGGACCCACGGGCCCCATCCAGTCTTTGCCAGGGCCCTTCCTCCCTCAGGGAAGCCAGCGTGAGCTCCGACCCCTCTGGGATGACTCCTCTGCATCTCCTGAAGCAAAGGGCATGGCTTGGAGGGGCACATGTCCCCCTGAGGGTGTTGGCCATGCCTTCTCATGCCAGGCTGCCATGCCTAGGATTCCCTCAGCATGGGGAACCCCCCCAGCTCTGCTCTGCTCCTCTCCAGATCTTTCCCTGGGCACTCCCAGGAGGGATTTCCTGGTGTCCAGCCCGAGGTTGGAAGCTGACCTTACATTTGTTGTGATGTCCCAAGCATGTCCTCCTCCTTGACTCTTGACCCTTTCACCAAGCAGGACCGACCAGCCCGAAGTTGTGGTTTCCTGGATTTCCTAGGTCTGTTTAGGAAACTCGTCCTCACTTTTTAAACAGTGTATTCGGTTTAATTTTCATTATTTTTAGATGTTAAATTTTACATCAATACAGTATGTCTTAAACTACTGTATTAGAATGCTGCTTGACTCACTTCCAAATTGAAGACCTTTTAAAAAAATTGAAGCAGTCCAATAATTTTAAATCACTCTGCACTGTGCATTGCAATTTAAAATTATTGGAGTGCTTCAAATTTTTATAAGCCCTTGAATTTGGAAGTGATCGAGGTTCTGGGCATACTCAGTGTAGAGCAATTTAAAATTATAAGAGCTGTCAAATTTTTATATAAGCACTTCAGTTAGAAAAGGGATTTGGGTTCTGGGCATGTGCAAAGGGGAGCAATTTAAATTATTAAAGTGCTTCAATTTTTTTTCTAAGCACCTGATTTTGGAAGGATTTTGGTTTGTGCAGCCTAAAATGACAACTTCCTTTG
The DNA here is from genome assembly GCF_036417665.1 of Passer domesticus. Taxonomy (NCBI): domain Eukaryota; kingdom Metazoa; phylum Chordata; class Aves; order Passeriformes; family Passeridae; genus Passer; species Passer domesticus. The sequence goes on along the minus strand of NC_087476.1, from coordinate 120,798,884 downwards.
AGAGTTTCTTCTTTAAAAGAATTTCAATCTTCCAAACTAAAGTATTCTTTAAAATATGAATTCACTGATACTTTAAGAACTGATTTGCACAGAGCTTGGTGCCCAGAACATCTATTTTTTCCCCTCATTTTATCATTTCACTCTTTGAGGGGCAAATTGAGGTATAGAAATAGCTGCCTCTTTGGATTCTAAATTTTTTCCAACTGTTGCACTCATGGTACAAAAAAAAGAAAAAAAAAAAGAAAAATTTGATGAGAAGGACTGAATGCTTTTTCCATGGACTATCCTGCCTGGCCAACAGAATTTAGAAGGCATGCAAAATTGAAGCAATTTGTTATTAAATCTCGTTTTAATGTCTCTCAACACTTGAAATGAAAGCCATGTGACAGCTGATTGATTCTGAAGGAAGGAAGTTGGAAAGCAGCTTTGTTTGCACACTCACTCTCTGCACTGAAGTGATTCCTGCCAGGAGCCGTGCCAGCATTGCCATCTCTGCCCCAGATCCAGCCACGTCCCTCAGTGCTGGGCAGCAGGAGCAGCGAGGGGAGCAGGGAGGGTGCAATCCACACAGCAGATCCCATTCCACTGCAGAGGGAATCCACAGCCGAGCTGGAGATCGCTGTGTCCGCTGCACAGAAAAGGAAAGATGAGGTTGAGGGATGCCCTCACTGAGCTGTCAGAGCACAGAGACAGGGCAGATGAGCATTTCCAGCCTCTCCACTCACGTTTCCCTCTGCTGTCCCTTTTTAAAGCCAGGGATTCACTCTATAGGGCAGGGATCAGGGTAATTAGTCGATGTATAAGGGCACTGTGTACCTTGCGTACCAGGAGTACCTGCGGCGTGGAACCGTGCATTTCATCAAATGCCAGTTTAGTGTTTTCTTCCCCTTGAACGCTCCTTTCACTTGTTACCATGGAGGTGATAGGTGACCATTTGTAGTTGTTTATTCCTTGGAAAATGAAGTTTTTGAATAAAAGCCAGTGATCAAATTAAATAGGGGCAAAGATCTGCCGGAGGTGAAATTCAAACAGAAGCCAGATTAATCATATAGTCAGGAATGAAGGGAAAAAAATCCTGAAAGCATTTTGCTTTTTTCCCTTGGAGTTTTTGTTTTGTTGGGGTTTTTCTTGGTTTTTTTTTTGTGTTTTTTTTTTTTTTTTCAAAAAGTAAAAGTATAAAAATGGTTTCGTACTGTCCATGGTATTACCTGCATCATTCTTTCGGGATGTGAAAACCTTGGGCTGTTCTGTGCCAGGAGGACAGGGAATGGGAGACCAAACATATTTTGGCTCGGTGTAAGTTGACTTGGACTGTGTTTTCATTGAACTCTTGTGGAATTCTGTGGCAGGCATTGGCTAAGTTCTGTCCAGAGATGAGGTGTGCTGGGCCTCATGTGAGTGTGGCCAGGAGCCACCGTGTGTGGCTGTGTCAATGGTGAGAAAAGGCTTTCCTGGGAAGAGCTTGGCAGAGGTGGCATCTGTCCATGCCTTCTGTCTCTGTCCAGCGGGCATGGATGGGATTAAAGATGTGCCTGGGCAGAGGAGCAGAGGGGGCAGGTCCAGGCTGTGCTGCGGGCAGGTCCGTGCAGGGTGTGTCAGACCAGGGGCGTGTGAAGGCAGCGGGGGATCAAACACAGGGAGACCCCCTGGCCCTGCCTCCTGAATCCCCGTTCTGGCCCCAAACAACAGCGGGAATCAGGCTCACCCAGGAGCTCCAGGCTGCATTAAAGTTCCCGTCTTGCTGCCTCACTTCAGGCGCTGCCTGCTCGAACCCCGCTTTTGGGCTGTATTCCTGCTAATGTTGACAGTTTTTTTCCTCCTTTGTTACATTGTGCAAACCAAATAGAAAGTGAGGTGAGCTTGTCTGAGCAGATGAAAGATGGCAAGAAATTGGCGCTTGGGGACCAGTGTCTTGGTGACATCGACTCTGCAGTCCTTTTTTTCTCTCTCTCTCCCTGGCTTCCCCTCTCCCTCTCATTCTCTCTGAAATGGTCTGTGCCTCCAGTAATTTACATAATACTCTTCTGACACCTTTACTTTAGTCATCAATCACGGTACCTTCTCTCAGTCTATCTTTTGTCTGAGCATGTCTCTTCTTTATCAGGCCATGCACAAAAGATTAATTTCACAGTTTTTCTCCCTTCTTTCTTTCCTTGCAAGATACAAAGCTCATGAAATGACAGAAGCAAGATAATGAAAACAACAATGCAAGCAATTTTTTTTTTTGTTCTTGCTGGTTGGATCTCAAGATACTTTTTTTAACCTCATTGTGTGCCATCTGTCTTAGAAAAGGTCTGCTCGGTATTTTTTAATACAATTCTGATGCTGTTCTGTAGAGTACCTGGGGGAAAAAATACATATTTTAATCAGGCCATAGGTACTGATTCAAAATTAGAAAAATAAATAGAAGAAAAAATGAATGTGCGGAACAATTAAAGCGAGGGGTCCATTTCTAATGGTGGCATGGGCTACTGCACAGTGCCCATGCCCCAATTAATATTAATGATCTTTTGTGCATAGCAAATTTATGGCATTTGATTGACTCACACAACTACACTTCAAGCTGTCACGTAAAGTGAAATATATGGGCACCATGGCCTAATTTGCATATGCATATGTTCTTAATATTAATTAGTCTAATGGATCTAAGGACCTGGAGATAATTTGAGTACTGGGAGAAGAGAAGCAAACAAACAAAACAAAACTCGCTGAACAGTGCCCTGCTATGGGTTGGTCCTACAGTCAAATAACTCTCCCAAAATGCAAAATAATTGGCATGAATTTCTCCTCCTTCCCCACGTCTCTCCCAGGACAGGCTGAATTAAAATCTTATCCCATATAATGCATTGTTTTGGCTCTGACCCTGACACTTTTTAATTTGAAATGCTTAACATGCCAAGTAGATTACAGAATTACAGACAGAGGAGTTTGAGTGCAGGCTTATGGGCGTAGGTCAGGGCCACGAGAGTCGCAGCCCTGCGAGGGGGCGATTTCCCAATACACCTGTGTAATTCCCATTAATATTAATGGGAACGTGCGAGTTTGTTGGGGGGAACTTGGTCTCCCCAGCTTGGCTTTGTGTTTGCATTGCCTGGTAATGATGGTGCAGATCTCCGGATGAAAAACAGCCACTTTTCACCACCGGGCTTTCAAAGTTAGTGAAAATTCATGGTTTTGATTCTCCAGGGAGCAGGAGATGCCAGAGCACAAAAGCAGGGAGGTGTCGGGATAATCTTTTCTGTTTGACCTGTGAATTGGCTTGTGGAGGGCAGGTCCTAATCCTGGCTGCCCCCCTAGGTCTGTACAGCTCCCCCCTGGAATAGCCAGCCCTAAGATGAGGAGAACCTTGTGTGATGGTGAAGAGGAGAGGTTGGCAGTGGGCTCCATGCACTAAGTCCTTCCAGGACCACAAAGTGCTGGCAGGAATTAGTGAGGGGAGGGATGGTCTGGTGTCCTGAAGTCAGGAGATCCATCTTGGATCCACTGTCATCCCGTGCAGTTGTACAAGCAGTGTTATGTTCCCGATGGAAAAGGAGAGTAGACTGTGCCTAGGAGCCCTCTGGGAGTGATTGTGGCTGGGGACATCCCCGAGCAGCACTGAAGGAGGGCTGTGCAGGATATCTGTGGCTTTTCTCCAGGCTGTGGGGCTGTTTCTGGGGAGGTGGCAGAGGAGTGACCACCACCCCTGTCACCAGGGGAGCTCCTGTGTGGGCAGGTCTGGGGAGGCTTGGGCACCAGCTGAGGAGCTGGGGCTGCAGCACCACCCCTTCGTGGGCAGTCTGCAGGGATCCAAGCTCCATGTCCATCAGGGAGGGATGAAAATCCCAAAGGCCAGGGCATGACAGAGATTTCCAGGAGGTAAGGGTGTTTCAGAGCTGGGAAATTCATTAATGCTGTTCCTACCTCGGGGGACGTGGGGACCTCATCTCAGATCCGGTCCCTGACTCACCTGGGTTGTTTCACCTCCCAAAGAAAACAGTCCATGCTGCTCCAGCCCATTTCCAGCCCGCGGAGCTGTAATGAATCTGCAAGTTGCTGATTGCCTTTACGAGGTGCTAAGCACCGATGCTGCCTGATGCCAGGCAGGGAAGTGTCAGCTCTTGCCCGGATCAGGTCTACAGTGAGTTGTTCTATAGAAAAAAATGACTTTCCTCTACGAAGGCATCACTTATATACCGAATATATATAACAAAACCTGGAAAGCCTCTAGTCACTCATTTTAGCTGCTAAAATGCCTTTAGGCCAACATTCCTGCTGTGAAAGGGGTTATGGACGTGTCATATGGGGGTCATCAGTGAAAAATATACCCAACTTTTGTTATTCTTAAGTCTAAATCAAAAACCTCTTTTCACAATCCACTAAGGGACGATTTACTAGAGAGTAGAATGTGGTATCAATTATTTCTGTGGGCATCCTTTTTGTTGTAAGAAGCAAAGAGGATTGCTTGAGAGTCAATAGCATGACTCCATCTCAGATTACTAAATAATGAAATGCTAAACTTGGCCTAGAGTAAGGACTATTGCTGTCTCAAAGGGACCAGGGGCTTCAATTAAATCAGAGGACGGTGTTCAATGAATGAGAAAAGGATGCTTAAGGTACGATGACATATTACCGGATTTTACATTTAATTGCAGTGCTTTGTTCTTTTAATAAAAGCACAAGAGCAGTGGATCTCCATTATGGTCATCTGGTAGCATTGTTCACTGTGGACAGTTTATTGTAATTTATTGGCTATGTTTAATCCCTCTATTTTTCATATAAATGAATTCTGTCTGCTTTATTTTATGAATTTTCTTTGCTTATAAAAAAATAGCACCTAATAGTTATTTACACACAAAAGAGCTTTTCCACTCAACAGTACAAGAGAGAAACAACCCAGGTTCTATGAGATTGCAATGGAAACAAGTCCTTCTGCTCAGGGAGGTGCATTTCTGCATCACCCAAGCAGGGATTAGCACTTACTGAGCGACCTCAGGGGTGACCAAAATGTCCTTGTTGGTTTGGTGGGGCTCTGTGCTGCTGAAGTTGCCTGTGCTTGGGCCGTGGGCAGCAGGGCCTGTGCACAGAGTGGCGTTGTGGATCTCTGGTCAGGGAGAAATTGGTTCCAAAATCCCCTGCCCCAGAGGTAGGTTTCAGCCTTTCTGCTCGCTGCCCTGGGATAATGTACAACACATGGCAGCAGTTTAGCTGGAAAACCGCTGGAGCATATGTGTGTGATTATACATATGTGTGTGCACACGTGCATGCACGTATGGATATATTTATAGTTCTGTGTTTGCATATACAGTGATATGTATTTGTTTTAAAATTCAAACCTACAAGTGTTTTTAAAATGGTTGTCAGGCAAATGCCCCCTTTTAGACGTTTTTGCTGTGACTTGTCTCATCTGAGCACGCCAATCGTGTCCCGTTTCATAAATGGTGGGATGGTCAGTGATTTAACTAATGTAACCTAATGCATCAAGGCAACACTGAGGTTACTGTCGGCTGAGGAAGGCAGAAATTGAGACCTTAGAAACTCAGATCCTCCTCTAAATTTTTAAAGTCTGCTTTGATCGGTTTTTCCTTCTTATTTTTTTTTATTTTCATTGAAAGGTCCTTGTGCAGGAGAGGGGTTCTTCAGTTCAGCTGAAATACCATGTGCATTGAGCACAGGCAGGGGAGACAGGTTCTTTTCAGGCCTGGACAGTGCACGTCTGGTTTTTGGGGCAGATCCCCCCAGGAACAGGGTCACAGTGAGTGGTTCATTCCCCGCAAACAGGTTGGGTGTCTTTTGTTTCTGCCTTGTTTGAGCTCGTGTCAGAGCCTGTCTCTGGAAACGTGGCAGCTCAGTGAAGAGGGTGGGATGAGCTGACTCTCAGAAGTAATGGCACAAAACGAGTGGCAGCCAGCCCTGCTCAAAATGCCACGAGAGGCTCCTGGGCCCAGGGAGAGTTGTGAGCTGTGTTGCCTACTGGGAGAAATCCCTCCGTGCTTTTATCTGAGGGCTTTTCCAGGTGTGTTCCTTTCCAAGGAGGGTGCACTGCTTTTCACAGCCTGGAGTATCTAATTTTTACGACATCATTCAGCCTTGTGGCAGCGTCAGAGTAATGAATTCAGGAGGTGTGCGGCGAGGATTGTCTGTGCAAGAGGGTGCAGGCAGTACTTAACTCCCCATCGATTGCGAGTGACTGATAAACAAGTGAGTGCCTCCTGACCAACCCCAAAGGGTGCTGCTGGCCCCAGGCACTGGGAATATCATCTGCAACAGCAGCATTTCAGCACCTTTCCCTTTGGAATGGTCAGCTAAACAGGATTTACTTTGCTCTCGCTGGGATGGTCTTCTTCAAGGGTAGTGGGTGCTGGGAACTCCTCCGAGGTGGCTGCACATGCAGGGCTGGGCTGTGTCCAGCTGCAGGACCCAGCATTGTGCCCAAGTGCCACTGGTGCACGTGGCCGATGTCACACACACACTGGACACTCAGTCATGTGCTGTGAGGAGGAGGATTGTGGCTGTGAACTGGGCAGTCGGGTGACCAAACCCACTCCGTTTGTCACAGCTGCTCCTTCCAGGGGCTGATGCAACGTGGCTCTGCCGTATGCACATTTATAAATTACCAAATGATGAATATGGGGCCATACCACAGCAGAGTCTTCCTCTTGACAAAGTGCTGTGCCTATTCCCAGCTCTCCCTGGCCTCTGTTTTTGTTAATTTTACACTGAAGGATCAACATGCCCAGGATGCACGCGTGCATCCATCTCTCTCCCTCTCAAAGGAAATTAGTGCTTTCCTGTCACCGCAGGTGATATGAGAAGGGGAGGAAGTACACAAACTGATTTATCTGGAGCTGTCAGCTGTTTTGAGGATGTTGACTACTAAGGGTGTCAGCTCCTCCTCAGTAGTTGGCTGACTCTGAAGAAGACCCCATTCCTCATTAAAAGAGCACTGAGCTGCACTTGAAAGTGACTTTCCCACTTGTTCTCCTCTCACAAACATCACAATAACAGATTCGCTGTTTAAAGTGGCATGATCTTCATGCCAGGCCCAGGCAGCTTTGTAAAATACACCTCTGCAGCACTCGGTAGCATCGGTACCATCCATGCAAAATTCATTTGAGGTATAAACTAGAGACTATCATCGCAGATGACAGTTATAGCAAATCAGCACGCTGTGTACAGTTTCATCCTTTATTCACATTATGTATCATAATAAACGTCGTCCTAGCAACACAGTTTGTTGAGAGTCAAACACAATACCCCACAATGCCTTGCCACAGATGGATGTGAGGAATTGTGGCTGTAAGAGCCTGGTGGAGCCTGAAAAGGAATCGACAATTCCTACTGTCATTTTAGGGGGCTCTTTCCTCCTCCCAGCACAGCCTTGGCAGAGAGGTGAGCAGGGGGCCTGTGTGAACTGGGGGTCTCTGCTGCACGCTGGTCCATGTGGGAGCAAAGTGGAGTGTCAGAAGCACTGGAAACTCGGTCAGAATGTGTCAAGGCTCAAAACTGGAAGGCTTGATGAGGAAGAAGAGGAGGGATTGTCATCTGGTTAAATTGAGAAATATTGGGGAAGAAATATTACTCAGGTACAAGACTACATCTTCTTACTTTTTAATAACTGCTTAGTGAAAAAGCACTTCCAAGGTATTGAAAGGGAAAGAAAAAGAGATCCTAATGTAAAAATATATGCCTTTGCTATAGAATTCCACTCAGACCTAAGAGAGATGTTTCTGAGTGGAGTCGGGTGTGATTCACATAACATTTTGCCATCCCCTGGGGAATGTCATCTCCTTCTGATGTCTCCATTTGCAGGAAAGGCTTCATTGCAGGTGCAGCTCGAGGCTCCCACACCAAAGGGCTGCGCTCGCTTTCAGACCCTGACGTGCTCTTGCTCTGTGAGATACAGCAGCACATTTTCTCTAATCCTTGCCCTGGCACCTGCTCCAGCACATGTTTTTCCTTATCCCTGCTCATGATAGCCCCTGCTCACATGCTGTGTGTTACAGAGGAGCTGTTGCCTCCCGGGTGCTGGTCAGCCCATGGTGGGGATGCTGCTTCCTCAACACTGAACCCCTGGGGAGGCCACAGGATGCTGTCCCTGTCCCTAATGCAAATCATGTGTTCCACTGCTGGGAAAACTGTGGGAAGAGAGGCTCCAGCTCCTGTCTGAGGTGTGTCCTCAGAGAGGCTAACGAAGGATTCTGTTACATTGAAAAAAGCTTTTCCAGGATGAAACATTATTTTCAGATGACCCTGATTAATTTTTTTCCCCTCCTCTTACTATTTTGAACAAAATCGTCACAATGTCTCTCTGAAATGGGAATACATTTATCAAGATGCTGTTAGAAAAAAGGAAACATCTTGGAAAATCACCTTAAGTGTTGCTAAGATGCACTTAATTTCTGAATGAGCATGGAGCCATTTTCACAGAAATCCTTGTCCAGCGTGTAGTTTGGGAGTTCAAAAGCGACAGAGCCAGTGAGACACAAATGCCAGAGGAGATAAAGACAACCCTTCCTTGCACAAATCCCTTGGGAGAGCAGGTGACACAGATACCACAGGAGTTCAGCCTTTACACAAAGCAAAGTGTAGTACCAAGCAGAGGCCTGAAACTTTGAAGCCTGGATAGCAGTCCACAACAGAGCCCTCCCACCCTGGGGAGAGGTTTATGTCTTTCTCAGGGATGCCATAAAACAGGATCATCCATCATCTCTCAAAGTCTCTCTCTGGATCCAGAAATAGGTTTTGGGCTCAACTCTGCATAATTCATTGTTATTGTGGAGTAGTCCTGTAAACCAAAATACATTCTCTTGGGGATTTTTAAAGTTTGTGCAGGTTTTGGTGGCGTTACAGGAAGAACATTTGAGCTTCTGTGGGAGGGAACCCAGAGCACCACCAACCAAAAAAAGAAAAAAAAAAAGAAAGCCCTTGTGGTTATTAATCAGAATTTTATATACTTTTCAATTCTCCTCTCCAGGACCGGTTCCAGTGCACAATAATTAAAAAGGAGCCCGTGCCGAGTGCGGTGCGCCCCCGCCCGTGGAGCGGTGCCTGGCTGATCCCATTGTCTGCGCCCTGAATGCCGAGCCCGCAGTTAATAATTAGTGAGCAGCGCTTAAATGGAACGGCACAGCCGATCCCCTGGCAGGCTGGCAGAGGCGGCGGCTGAGCCAGCCAGGACTTTGTCATCTTGGCAGGGAGCAGGGCAGCTCGCTGCCATCCCGCAGCCAACGCGCCGGGCAGGGGACCTGGCACCGCGCTCAGCCGCGCAAAAAGTGCGGGCAGGTTGGGAAGGGAAAGGGGTTTGCCATCTTCTGTAGGGGGAAAAAAAAAAAAAGGGAAAAAGGGTCTCTTTTTTGGTATATGGAGGTTTCCTGGAGATGCCTCTCAGGTTCATATTTATTGTTTATTGCCCGTAAAACTGTGTTTCTATGCTTCACAAAGCCATCATTTCGATGTAGTCTGCCTAGCCTGAAATGATAAATGAAAGCAATGAAGGGAGAGGAAGGGTGTTCTGGTGATTAAAACTCTGGATTTGACTTGAGAAAGTAGTTTTCAGCTCCATCTCTGCCACAAACTTTGAGGTGACTTTTGACCAGTCGTTTAATCTCCTTGGGCTTATGAGGCCTGGGGAGAACAGGGATTTCTCCCTTTTAAATTTTTTTTGTGGGTGCTTTTATTTCCCTTGTCTGGCTTAGGCTGTGCAAGTCTTTCCATTGGGAATCCTTTTTACTATGTAAAACGTGGCCAAAATGGGGTGCCAGTGTAATTTAAACTCCTGTTCCCGGTATTTTAACAATGCATTCATGGATATACAGAGGGAAAGTAGTACAGTAATTAGAAAGGATGTGAATGGTGAGAGTGTGAACAGTGGCGAACCTCAGAGAGATCCTTTCCTGACTGGAGCAGGTTTATTTCCCTCAGTGGTGATTGAAATTAATATGGGCTCTTATTTTATGGAGGTACTCGTAAACTGGAGGAAGTGTGATGGCCTGTAGATGTAAAAGGTCAGAGTAAATGATCTAACAGTCCTTTTTAGCCTTAAAACTATGAAGGAAAATGAAGACTTAAAAAAAATTATTCTTTTTCCGCAGTTAGACAGGAAATGGAGATGGGATGGCAAATCTAACCCCCAGGCTTGGACACTGCCTATCCCTTTGCTCATTCCTGTGCTGGTAGGTTTCCAGTGGGGCTGGATGTCCCAGAGGGTCGCTGAGCCACCTCCCTAAAGGGTGCCTGAAAGGCAGTTGAAAAAACCCTATTGTCAGGAGGCTTTAATTCACTGTTACAGGTGATCACCTCTCCGTTGGAAGTGTAAGGGTCCATAAATCAAGAAATGGTTGAAAACTTCTGCTCTGGTCTTTGCCAGCTGTTAAAGACAGCTCACGTCAGCCACATTTATGTGCCCATCCTGACTCCCTGTGCCTGCTCCTATTGCTGAACGGGGCACTTCTTGACACCACTGTCAGACCAGCCTGTGGCCCTCTTTTAATTTTCCCTTTTTCGACTTACCCTGCAATTAAATACCCCCAAAGTGACAAACACACAAAGAGCTTAATCCACAGCCCTGTTGCACACCAGACACAAGGGTGCACCTTGGTGGGAGGCTTTCCAGACAAAGGCACATAATTGCTCATCAGGGCCATTGTTTTTGCTGCACGTGTGGTCTGGATCAAGGGCTTGGCATGCACTCAGCAGTGCAGTGATTCCCTTGGGGTTTGGAGGTTCCAAACTCGGACCAGCAGCCTTCTTGTGGCCATTTCCTTTACCATCTCCAGGCAGGGAAGGGCATGCCATGAGCAATTCACACTGTGAGGGTGACATTACAACCCCCAGTGTCACCGTCTTCTTGTCAGGATGGAGGTACCTGGACAGGGACCTCTCCTTTCCCAAGCCCTATCCAGGTAGGGTCCCAATCCACAGGCCATGCAGGATCATTGTGCTCCGTGGAGCTCTGCTATAAATTTGTCTAATGGTGTTTACAATCCATTTGTATTCCTGGCCTCTTCTACCTGCTGTGCGCTAAGTTGCATAATTTAGTTATTCTTTGTAAAATGTTTCTTATGGGCTGTTTTAACCCTGCTGCCTCATAATTGGGTGTGCCCTGGTTCTTGTGCTGTGAGAAATAATGACTACTTCTTTTCTGTTTGCTTTCCCTATACTGGTCATGATTTTATAGACTTTATTGTGTGTTGTCTGATTTTCCTCTATCATTTTGTAGCTTGAAGGGCCACATTTTTTACAGAAGTCAGCACAATGGGAGATAAGTAGAGGATTTGGTGGGTTATTGCAGACCTTGAAATGTAGAAGAAAAATTGATCATCAGCTGAACAAAGCATTAAATGTTAGACTTTTTATTAAAAAAAGAGTTTTAAAACCCCAAACCTTTGAAAGACCAGTTTGACGTTCGACATTAGTTCCATTTCAATATTGAATCCTTTTGTTTTTATGCAAGCTGACAACTAAATGTCAGAGTCCAAGAGATTTTATACAAAAGGCTTGAGACATTTTTGGTTTGAGAGTTACAAAATGTTTGCATAGTCCTCTGCAATTTTCCTCCCTAACCTGCCCATTCTGTCCAATAAAAATCTCAGCAAATCTGCAGCTTCCTCACCCAAAAGACCTGGTTTTACCCAGGTAGGAAGAGAAGCTGGCTTGAAAAACATAGCCTAAAACACACATATTAGACTGAATATAAAAACTCTCCCAACACAGATTTGTCAAAGGTCTCGTGCCAGGCAGATTTCCCATGGATTTTACCTCATGTGTGCTAAACACTCCACCAAACAAAGCCCATCCAGAAACGTGAACTCAAGAGCTGTTTAACACCGTAGATTTTCCCCTTGTACAACAATTATGGAAACAGGCTCGCTAATTGACATCGGATGCGACACTGTGAATATGTGAATGGTGTTCAATAGCCATCATAATTCCTCATTTTACTGCTTTTGGTGGCGTAGCCAGTGGTTGTGTGTAGTAGGAGAGAATACAAAACACGCCGTTCCAGCGCCAAACTACCTGAAGATTATTGCTTTTCCCTGCTGGCCAAGTGCGCCTGGATTTTCTCACCTTTTCAAGCTCAGGTCTTTGTTCCTTTATTTATGTTTTATAAGAGGAAGAAACTAATTAATCTCTTTCCCGAAGAAATGCAGGTGTGTGCTTGTTCCCACCTGAATTTTGCTGAGGGTGAATTCCTCACTGCTGCGGTTAGAGTCCTTGGAAATGAATGGAAATGGATTTGCCTGCTCCTGGTGTCTGCTGGAGCTGGGCTGGCTGGATGGCTGGCCTGAGGTCCTCCTGGGGACCCAAGAGGCTAAAACTTATTGGTGAGAGGTTTGTCCCTTGTCTGCCTGCCAGACCCATGGGTGCTGGGAAGATTCATTGTCCACAGCACAAATATTGTCCAGGATAGTTTGATGGTTGCCTGTGATTGCACATGAGAGTTCCAGCTAATCTAAGCAAGCTTTTGTTTCCTTCCCATCCTGGTAGCGTGGGATTCAGTCTTAGTCTCTCTATTCTGAGTCTGCCTAAAAACTGATTTTTAGTCATAAAAGGAGGAATTCATTTAAAAATTGATTCAACCCAAATATATAGACTTTGCTTGAAATATTCAATATCCAGTAGGAAATCCCTTGTATTGTATGCTGGGTTTATTTAGAGTAAATCTAGGAAGATCAAGACACATTTTAATATACAAATTACATTTGTTTTTAAGCTACAGTATTCTATCTGGACTCAGCCTGCTTCCATTCTTTTAAACATTAATCTTGCTTTTTGCCCCTAATCCTTTCTTTGCTGCAATGAGCTTTCACTATGTGTGTGTGGGGAGGGAAAGCCCTATTAGATTATAACATTTTATGAGTTGTCAACGATATAATGACATTAGCCACCTGACTGAGAAAGTAAAAACCTTTGTGGTGTCACATAACAGGTTAGAATGGGCTGGTAAGCCCTTGTGAAATAAACAGGGTAAAAAAAAAAAATCCCCCAAACTGTGTATTTAAATGGGTGGCTCTAACCCCTCCCTGCTTATTAGACCACCGAGAGCACATTAAATATTTTATATGTATATATCTTTCTGCTGCTCCAAAATAGATAGAGATAGGCACACACACATCAGTACATGCACACAGGCATAGACACACAAGTCTTTCAAAATCAGAAAGGTCTCAAATTTAATTGGAATGGAAAATGCTAACTAATTGGCATCCAAATTTGATTTACTGTAGAAACCTCATATTTGTTTGAAACACAACACTGTGTCTTGGAACACAAGCCCAGTCCTTCAAAAATCATACATGAGAACTGTGGAAGAATCAATTAAAGTTGATTTGGCAGATCTGCTTTTGACAAATATAAAGAAATCTCTGATTAGGCTGAGAAGAAAAGAATCCCTCTTTCGTGCTCTCTCTATTCTCTCCCTCTTTAAAGGCAGTAGATGTCAGAAGGGGGTGGGTAGTGATATGCAAAACATGGCCTCCATAACCAAAGTAGCCTGCAAAATTAGGTGTCAGCATGCAAAGCTTATTGATGTATGAATGCGGAAAATGAAAGCCGGCAGTAGACAGACGGGGCTAAAGGTGAGACAGCCACAGTGAAAGCAGCTGTACATCTACGTCAAGGTGTTGCTATATGAGCCTGCTTTTTTCTGGAGGGCCACAGCCTAACAAGCTGTGCCTGGCCATAAAATGATGAAACAATACAATGTAGGCACACACTGTGTGAATACCAAATAAATTGACTCGGGCCCCCCCCACACCCCTTCAAAGTAGGCCTGTGTGTTCATTAATAAATTCATATTCTGAGTTTTCAATAAAAGAAGAAAATGCAGTGTAAACTGGAGTTACTTAGTGACACCCAGCTCATTGCTTTTTATTGTTGCTTGCAGCTACGAAGCCTTCGCTGTGCACTAGTAGAATTTATTACTGTCTGTCTTTGTGGCAAGTTGGCGAAGTGAGCCTTTTGAAGAAAATTGACCCACACTTCATGAATATGATGAAAAATGCCAATAACACTACAAAGACAAAGCTCTTGACATTAGTGTGCAAAGAACTAAGAGACGGTAATGAAAATATTGCAATTACAAATCATATCCCTCCTCCCCGGCCGAGGGGCGCGGGCATCCGGGGGCTGCCGAGGAGCCCCAGGACCCTGCTGGACATGGGCTGGGCTGGAGAATGAGGGGGGGCAGGCACCCCTTCACTGCCTGGCCCCCTCCCCATCCTCCATGCTCTGGAGGAGGGAAGGGGTGAGAGGAGGAAGGCAAGCAAAGTGCTTAATCCAACAAGGATTTCCCTCCTAGAAGGTTGGCCCTCTTCCCTCCGAGCCTGCGCGCAGAGGGAGAGTGGTCTTGTTGCTAAGGCGCAAGATTAGCAGCCGTGGGGTCCAGCTTGTGCCTGCCCTTTGTCCATGCTCCTCCTAGAAGCTCCTGGACATAAACCACTACAAGACTGTGCCTTAATTTCCCACTCTTTAAAATATTTTTCCTTTTTTTTCTTTATGAATGGAGCTTCTCTGACTGGCATCTCATCTAAGCTACCTCATTCTGCTTGTTTGCCTGCACCCATCCACCCTTTTGGTATTCCAGTAACAAGGATAAGTTAAAAATTAGCATTTTACAAGCAGAAAGGTCTGTCTCACGGTCTCTGTCCTGGAAAGAGACAAGAAGAAGGAATGTGACATGCAAAAGTTCTCAATTTAATTCTTAACCTGGTGATACGCAACTTGGTCAGTGAAAATCCATAAGGAGCAAATAGGGTGGGCTTTTTTTTTTCACCCACCCAGCAGCTGATGGAACACTGGAACAAGGAAGCTAGGAGGAAACAAGCTAAAAAAAATTAAAATCAGCAATGAAAGGTTGTTTAGCCCTATGTTGAATATTTGCCACTTTCTGAACTTATCATCAATCAAATTTTCCGTCACCAAGATAAACTGTAAGTGCCAGGTGCTTTGTTTATGCATTCTGCTCTTATATTTATTGTGGAGAGACCTGCTAAAAATCAAATAAAAAGCAAGCATGCTATCTACTAAATTTGGATGTGACAGTCATAGGTAAAATATCTTGCCACGCTGGAATACTGGTGCCTGAACAAATCAGTTGAGCTTTGCTGTTCTCGTGCTCCTCTTCCCCTTTGTAGGGGGTGACACTTGTAAGTGACAGCAAACCACAACTTTTCCTTTGTGATACGTGGCCACTGATGAGAGAGATAATCGTGAAGTCAACCAGAGCAATTCTGCAGGTCTGTATGGACTGATGGACTTAAAATATGAGCTGGAGCTCCCAATACCTGGGAATTGCTCTTCCCTCAGACCTGTGCCACTTGTGGATCCTAGGTGTGATTCCCGATATAGTTTTGAGGTCCAGGTACAGCCCCAAAGCACTCAGACCTCTGAATGCACATCAGGGTTATCCCAGCACCCTGAGCATCTCTTTTCTCATGGTGTGCTGTCATTTTTCTGTCCTGGTCATCTGAGGAGTCACCAGTAGCTGTGTCCCTGGATGGCTGAATCCTTCCATGGAACATCCTCATTAGAGGCACCCAGCAGGAGGAAATGACTGCTTTGAGGAGAACTAAACTGGATGTGATACACTTTTCTGTGTTTTATAAATCACTTAGAGTTTTACAGTAAATTATGAGGACAAAAGAGATTGAAAAGGAAAGTGAGTAAAGAAGCATCCAAACAGCAGGAGCAGCTACTGTATAACAGGTGAAAAAATAGCAAAATGGACTGATTATGTCTGAACATCCATCCTTCTGAAGCAACTGCAGGTTAGAAATCATTGCTTGTGTTATATGGCTTTGAAAACAAGGCTGATGCAGAAAGCTCTGGAGGAAAATATGAGACCACCACATAGATCAGAATGATGCCAGAGTAAAGAAAAAAAAAAAAAAAAACAGAGCCAGAGAGATCCAGCAGATTGTCCAGCTATAAGGAGCAGTGTTGAAATCCAGAGGAAACTTTCATCAAAGGCTGACTTAAGTGCAGGGGTTCAGACCTGACTAAGGAGCAGCTCATTTTCTGTTGCTCCAGAGCAAGACCTGTCCCCCCAGATCAGAGCGAGCGAGCGAATGTTCTCTTGCTCAGCGGAACGAGGCAGTGGCACAGGCTGGCCACAGATGGGGAATCTCACAAGTAACAATGAAGCCATTAGATAACATATTGGAGTGACTCTGCTGAGCAGGCTGAGTGCCTGATCAGAGAAAAAAGAGAGGAAGAGAAAACACCGTGTAATCATACAGCCACTGTGTCCTTCCTTCCTTCCTTCCTTCCTTCCTTCCTTCCTTCCTTCCTTCCTTCCTTCCTTCCTTCCTTCCTTCCTTCCTTCCTTCCTTCCTTCCTTCCTTCCTTCCTTCCTTCCTTCCTTCCTTCCTTCCTTCCTTCCTTCCTTCCCTCCTTCCCTCCTTCCCTCCTTCCCTCCTTCCCTCCTTCCCTCCTTCCCTCCTTCCCTCCTTCCCTCCTTCCCTCCTTCCCTCCTTCCCTCCTTCCCTCCTTCCCTCCTTCCCTCCTTCCCTCCTTCCCTCCTTCCCTCCTTCCCTCCTTCCCTCCTTCCCTCCTTCCCTCCTTCCCTCCTTCCCTCCTTCCCTCCTTCCCTCCTTCCTTCCTTCCTTCCTTCCTTCCTTCCTTCCTTCCTTCCTTCCTTCCTTCCTTCCTTCCTCTTTTTCTTTTTTCTCTCTTCTCTTCTCTTCTCTTCTCTTCTCTTCTCTTCTCTTCTCTTCTCTTCTCTTCTCTTCTCTTCTCTTCTCTTCTCTTCTCTTCTCTTCTCTTCTCTTCTCTTCTCTTCTCTTCTCTTCTCTTCTCGTCTCCGTCTCCGTCTCCGTCTCCGTCTCCGTCTTCTCCTTTTTCTTTCTCTCCATCAACATTAGGCTTCTGCACCTCTTTCCTTTCCAGAGCATTTTGTGGCTTGTCTCTCTGGCAGGTGATGTCCCATTCACAGTAAATACCCTTCCACAGGAAGCTACAGGTTTCATGATGGGACACTCCTCCTTGCTGCTGGGAATATGGACCAGCCCTGTAGTGAGCTGATCCCCCAATCAAAAATGTTTGTTCACTTTATTCCTTGTATTTCACAAAAAGTGCAACCAGGTAATGGGGCAGTTTATTTGGCATGATTGATTATGGGTAATGATGACTGGAAATCCAGCTGTGACACCGCTGGACTTGTCTGCAGGTCAGATATGAGGAGATACATTTTTCAGGTCTTGGCATGTTTAGCATTTTGGGATGAACAATTTATCTACCTGGGTTTATTCTGCTGCTCCCAGAACTGATTGTATATTAGCATGTCTCATGAAAATCATGCGTGACATTACTCTTGCATCTATATATTGAAAATAAATGAAACTGGGGCCAGATAAAAACCCTTTGAAGTCGGTGGAAATGTCTCCCATCAACTTCAATATGAACAGATGCACATAGAAATGCAGGATTGGAAAGGACCTCCTGGGTCACTGAGCCAGTCCTCTGCTGTCCCCTGCACATCCCTTCTCCACTGGTTGTTCCTCTTTAGCCTGTCTAGGGCTGAGGATGTGCTCAGCATAATGCTGGAATGGTTATCCAGGGTGGGATTTCTGCGTTACAGGTAACCAGCGGCTCTGAGCGTTTGATTTGTCAGCTCTTACAGGCGTGAGCAATTCCCAGCGCGTCATCTTAAAATCACAGTCAGGTGGATGAACGCAGGTGTCAGCAAGGCTGGAGGGGGTACAGGGCTATCTGCATTCCCTCTGTGTGTTTGTCACGGCTCTGGATACTCACATCACAGTTTCCAGTAAGTGGCGGATGGGATTCTTCATCCTTGCAGCAAAGAGTGGGGACTGATCGCAACAAAATGAAAGGCCCCCAGTTTTGTGGCAACCTTAAAAGTTGCAGGAAAAGGAAGCCCATGTTCTTTGGGTTCTTTCTTTATTTTTGCACAGTGTTCCAAATGATGAAAGTGAAAAGAAATTATTGAAAGTTAGGACAAGGAAGATTTAATGACATTTTATTCAATGACAATTATTTATAAAGAGAAAATAGAAGAAAGGGCTGGAAAGGGTTAAAATTAAAAGCTGTTCCTAAAGCCTGCAATAATAATACAATAGACTGGTGGTAGCCACAGGCAGAATTTACTGTCCTTGGTCTAGTGAACCAGTATTAACCCTTCAAGTGTCCATGATGGCTCCGTGCACAGTGTCACTTTCTGCTCCAGTGTATGGATGTATGCTTTCTGTCAGATTGCTCAATTAATTATAATTGTCCTACCTTTAAAGGGATGGCCCTGGGCATACTAGGGGGTGTGGCCCTCATGGGGTTTTATTTCAAGCCATATCCTACTGTCTCCCACTCAGTCAATGAATCTTACTCATCAATATTTAATGACCCAAGTGTACCTTCCTTTTTTTTTTTCCCCTTTAAATTATTCTTCTACACAGCTAGACAGGTGCATTGTCTTCCTGTTACGTTCTGGCAACAGAGAAGATGCTGCCTCACTCTGTGTTAGCATCTAAGGAAGAGGTGGGTTAGAGCCACCCAAAATTTTGAGCAATGGGCATTACAGACCTCCTGTGCTGCCTCTGAGGTGTGACAATAGGTGTCTCACTACAGACTCATTACCCAACAGGTATTCATCAGCTTCAAAGCTGCTTTTACCGGCTCTAGCACACGGGGAGAAATCTGTTTTAAGGAACAGGGCAGGAGAGACATCTCAAAGACTGTCCTTATTTTATTCTGTAGTGCCATCTCAGCTGCTCTGAAAGCTACCAGTGACACGTTCTGTGCTGTTCACACCTTGGTATCCTCTTGGACAAGAACCACATCCTGTGTATTATTGATATTTTATGACAAAGCAAAGCAATTTTAAAACATCAGGCCGCCCATCTGCTCTGAACTACTTTTCACAATATTCAAAATAGATGTGTTTCCCTTTTCTGTTTTCATATGAGGGAAATGCAGACCACAGTTAGGTTATGAGACTGGGGGCCAGGAATTTTTCTACTTTTAATCCTGTCTCTGACATTGATTCCTTCATTAGCCTTGGGCAAGTCATTTCACTTGGATATATTCGAATCACCACATCTATAAAATGGAGATGCAGTGAGGTGTCATGGAGATTTATTAGGCTGTGTCTGCAGCATACTTTGAAGAAGTCAAACCTTATACACCTGTTAATGAATGGAATTTTAAAATATGAATGAAAACATTTTCTCGTTTCAGAAGCCCAAGTTCTGAAGGAGTGTCCCAGAGACCCGTGACTCCTCTCGCAGTCAGCAGGTAGGATTTTACACTCACTGCATAAACTCATCCAAGAAAAATTACCTGGAACTTAATATTGTGGCAGCACCATGACCAGACAGCTTCCTGGTCAGAAATGTGTCATTATTCCTGGGTATCTTATTGTTCCTGAGAAATGAAAAAAAGCAGTTTTTACAGTTAAAAAGTCTCCAGGAGTGGTTTAGGGAGTTGGTGCTCTGGGACTGGAAGACATACAGGGAAATTAGATTCCTGCATAATTTGATCACTAAGGAGTAAAACGCTAGGCTTGCATGAGTGCTTTGCTACCAGCCTGAGTGAAGCCAAGATCTCATCCAAGTGTCAGGTAAGCTTCAGTGGGAGACTTGGAAGATTCACGAGGACTTGGAGCCTTTCCCGGCAGCGTGGTCTGGTGAAAGTCAGTCATTAGCAGAAGTGTTTTTAGCCTGAACAGGAGCTTGTGAGATGAGCTGGTCCCATTCTGCAGTGCCTGCATTGACTCAAAAGCTTTGGCGTGGGCAGAAAGGCATGAGAAGGGATGCGTGGCCCTGTCTGCCTCACCACACACCTGGGGATGAGGCACAGCTCAGCTTTGGCACCGGCCAGACCCGAAACAAGCCCCTGCCACAGTCACATTGCGTTTACTCACGCCGGACTTTCTGCAGACAAGAATAAATCCCCTCCATGAGTAACCTGTGCATGACTCACCAGCTGCAGCCCAGCCAGGCCTGGAGGAGCTGTGGGAAGCTGTGGTGCACTGAGGCGTGGCTGAGACGAGCACTGACCCCTCACAGCAGCCAGCGGGGCTCTCGCAGAAACTCGGGGCACGAGGTGGTTTCTGCAGAGCTGGGGCAGTGAGGGCACAGCGTGCTCCCCAGCCCTGCTGCTGCCCCCTGCCCAGCCACTTCCCTCAGCCCCCCAGGCTGCTAGCTACCACCCCATCATTGCTGCTGGCTTCCCAGCATCCCTGCACAAAGCAGTGCTGCAGGGGTTTTGGGGAAACCTCATGGAGCAAAGTGGTGGTGGTGTAGGAATGGGAGCAGGTGATAGGAGCTCAGGCTGACGAGAGGAAGACACCTCTCTTAGGGAACTGGGGTGTAAATGTGTTATGAGGAGATTGAGCAGCAACAGGAAGGGTGAGTCTCCTGCAGAAGATAAAGTAAGCCCCAAAAGTCATGGTGCCATGATAAGATCGAGTTCATTTCAGTCACCCAAAGCAGTCAGAATTAAGCCCTGTCCAGGCATATCTAACACAGAGCTCAGCTGTGGCTGTTTCTTATGAGGAAAGCTGACAACTTGCTCCTCTCCAGCCCCTGCTTAACTTCACAGCCATAACCAAACCCATTGTTTCTGCTAACATGTAATATTACAAAAAAGGATGTTTAAAAAGTCAAGAATTTCCCTGCATGGTCTAGTTGCAACACAATTTTAAAGCCTGTGCTCAGGCCTTGCTGCTCTGTGAGCAGAAAGCAGCTGGGAGTGTTTCAGAGGGAGCTTGCTTAGCCCTGGGGGAATGGGTGAAGAGGGTGTTTCTGTGACTTGTTTGCAAACCCCTGTGGCTGTTTTGAGGAGAGGCTCCTGGGATTTTACACAGTCATGTACATCCCTTCTGACTCGGAAAGATGGCTTCTGTCCAGGGTTTGGCAAAAAAAAAAAAAAAAAAAAAGAAAAAGAAAAAAAGAAAGGAGGGGCCCCCTTCAAAGGCTGAGTTTTGCTGGTTTAGAAATAAAATGTGGTTAATGAAACCACCATTCACCACCCTCTTTGCAGTGCTCCTCTGCCCATTCCAACATTAAGTAAGGAAAATAAGGAATGAACGCAAATGCATCCACGTTTGTTGTGGGCAGACCCATGGTAATAAGAGAGCCTTGGGCTCCAGAGGCACCTGGAAGTGCGGATAAGATCAGATCAGGTCAAAGAGGGAGCCTGGCAGCCGTGGTCCTGCTGTGTGGAACATGGTGAACCACAGCCCAGCCTGCCAGGAGCAGGTGCCACCGGCCTCTCTTCACTCTGCACCCTGCCAGCGAGGGGCTGGGTCCTTTCCCTGAGAGACCACGGGCTGCAGAGGAGGGAAATCAAAGAAAAGTGAAGTGATTTCCACTTTCATCAGTATCCCCAAGTTGCTGCGTGCTCGCTGAGCTTCAGGCTGTTTGGTTTTCTCCTTCTGAAGCTGACAGTGTCATTTCCACACTGGAAGCCTGTTTCACCGTGTTTCTGGCAAACCCCTTTGGTTAGACTTGTTTCACCACATCGCGATCTCTTTTTATAGCCTGCATCTGCCAGGAAAGCTCTGTCATTCATTGTGCTCCTCTCTGCCGTGTTCGTTTCCAGCTGGGCCCAAAATGCCCTTGTGCTTCTGAAGCAATGCAAAGCCTCCTGGCTCGGTGGCCAGAGCAGGAGGGATGGAGGGAGTTTAGTCCTTACACCACTGGATATAAGTGGTGTTCAGAAGTGGGGGAGAGGAGGAAAAAGAAGGTCCCAGCTGTGGGCTTCCACTCCCCTCCTCAGTGACATCCTTCAAGAGGTAGCTGCCCCAGGCACCTCCAAGTTTACTTGTGTGGCTCATTCTGGTGGAGAGGAGCTTTTCCCCAGAAGAAATTCCATATTTGTGACTTTCAGGGATGCATTTTTCCTCCCTTTCCCTGTTACTTGTCTTGTTATGGATGAGAATTGTGTTGGTGTGAGCCACTGTGTTTAAACCTGGGACAGAACTGGAGCACTGCTGTGTTTTGGCCACTGGATTTCTATAGCCACAGTGGAAACGTACCAGAAATATGTATTAATACATATAAAGTTGTTTAATTGCTGTTCTGTTGGCAAGGTGGCAGACGTATCCATTGCAGAATTCATGGATACTTTGTACAAGGCCAAAAGCCGGGACAAAAGTCCTTTTGACCATGGTTTTGCTACAATCTCTCTTGGACCATGTTTGACAAAAGGCTTTCTTGAAGTTCTTTGAAGAAAGTTTATTTTTCAGCAAACTTGTTTGGGGTGAATCTGGGATGGCTGGAGATGCAGGTAGAAATTTGAGGGTTTGTGTAACATCTGCTCAAAGTCACATCAGGGCTGTGCTTGCTGCTCACTTAAAGAGCTGAAACCATTTTGTAGGCACAGACCATCTCCATTTTCCAGAAACTTGGGCACAGAT
This sequence comes from Passer domesticus, assembly GCF_036417665.1. Taxonomy (NCBI): domain Eukaryota; kingdom Metazoa; phylum Chordata; class Aves; order Passeriformes; family Passeridae; genus Passer; species Passer domesticus. Next base: position 120,776,530 of record NC_087476.1, on the reverse strand, counting down.
GGACCAAGGTGAGAACTTAATATGTGAGCAACAGTTGTATTCTAGTTGCTTGCTAGGGGTGGATTTGGATTCCTGATTTCAAGTATCCATTTTTGACATTTTTGCTATCCTGTGACTGCCTTGAAAGCAATGAGCAAATTCCCTTTGGCCTCAGTGGGCTCCAGAAGAGAATTCACACTGAGATAGAGGAAAGGCAGATGTGGGAGCCAGATCTCTGCTCTTCACCACCAGAGCCCATCTCACTCCTCTGTATCTCGCTTGTACAGAGACAAATCAAAATTCAGGGACTTGTGCCACACTCTCTTCATAATGCATGTGTACAAATATTTGCATGCAGCAGCGGTTCAAAGAAGCCTGGAGATAGTATCTTAACTGTGGTGCTTTCCCAGACCATTGCTGTGCTTTGCCTTTGTGAATAAAGGCAGTAGTGTCTGCAGTCAGGAGATCTCTCATATAGATTTAATCTGGCTGTTTTCCTCCCTAGGGAGCAGAGTTGAGGATAGCGAAGTTCAAGGTAGCGTGTGTTTGAGTTTTGCAAGCAGAATAGACATGGAAATTTGAAGCCTAAATTGCACATTCCAGCCTTCTTATGGAAATGGCAAGCAAAGAGGAAGCAGAGCCTTTGGTACTGATCATGTGCCAGTTTTTAAATGCCAATACAGATCCAGAGAGTTTATTTCCAAACACCCCGTGTGTGTATGGGCACACAGGCACAGGCACTGGTATGGATGCACACCTATGTGTGATGTTTATAAACAGGGCCCCACCCCTCTCTGCTTCTAGATCCCATTGATGATTGCTTTATTCATCTCGTGGCAGACCCATTTAAATGAAAATACATTCCCTGTTCCCTTGCTACCATAAATTCCGTGCTATGGGGAAGCAGCAGAGTGCTCTAGCTGTACCTCCATGCAGAAATGCCCTGTTGAGGAGAGGAGTATTATACAGGGAACAATTGACAGCCCTTCACTTCAGTGGGTACATTTCTCTGTACAGCTGCATCACCACTAATGATAAATGAGTAATGTTTGATAGCTGGCTCCGTTGCCTGACAGCTACAGTTTTGGCCAGAGGGCCACGACAGGCTTTAGACTTCTGTTCAAAATGAGTTAAACATATTAGGTATTACGAAGCCACAGAAGCCTCGAGAATGAGTGCTGAAATGAGTTATCAAGGTATGCTCCTGGGTACACAACTTGCAAAGCAGATGTCATTCTAATAATGTGTGATATAGAACATGTCTGGCCTAAACCCTGCTGGATGAAATATGAAGCCCCGTTGGTGATATTTAATACCATTTTATGAGGTGCCATCTTATAAAGACAATGCCCGCCTTATGTGGAATGCTTAAGGTATTTTGCCAAAGGCACTGGGAGGTATCTGAACTAAGTAGAATTTTTATTATTTTATAAGCCTTTACTTTGTAATATTTCTGTTTCTACATTATTGTGGTACTAGCTGCACTAACCCTTTGTCTAGTGAACTTCATGAGCGGTTTGCTGATAGATTGACTGATAGCCACAGCTGCCTGCAAAGGCCAGCTCCTACCTAAATATATTCCTAGCAAAAAAACAGAGTAAAGCAGAAAGCAGACTTCAAAAGGAAATAAAGCTTTACAGGAGGCACTCTTGGAAAAGAGGTCCTTGAAGCTATGAGATACAGAGGTTTCAGTGTTTATTAAGAGAGTAAGGCCTGGCAAGGTTGTGAGTTTGTGTATTACAGCTGCAACATTCATTTTGTCTCGAATTCCTGTTGTAAACTTTGACTTCCTGTTGAGGTTTCTGGGTCCCTTTGCTGGTATCCCAAGGACATACCTCGAGTCGCCTCGTTTCGGGAATACGACGAGTGTTTTCACTCTCCAGTTCTCTCTTTATTTACATATTTTCATTTAAGGCTGCTTTTGTGGAACCAAATTGCCTCCTAGTTCAGGTCTGTTGGAAAGCAGAGGCAGAGTGAGTGCAAGCGGTTATTGTGAGCAAATTAGGTATCTCCTCCCTGGGCTGAAAAGCCCGTGCTGACAGCACCGTGGAGCTAAAGACACCAGAGGGGGTGATACTTACATTTCAGTGATGCTGAGTCAGTGCAAATGGGCTCTGTGCTCAGAGCCCATCACCACTGCCAGAGGATCCGGTCCACTGCAGCAAGGGAGCAGTTTTCTTATCTCAATCCTACATCGTTCTGTACCTCACAGTTCTTGTAGTCTTCCATGCTCGTCTGTTTTGCCTCTCCTGAGAAGATAGTGCCCATGACCTAGAAAGCAGCCACTTCCCAGAGCACTCACCAGGGAAGGCTGATGCATCCTGGCTTTTGCTTGGTGGCTGGATCCAGCAGGGTGTCTCTTGCAGGGCACACCAGGGACCCCAGTTCTGCTCCCTGCAGGGTCTCCTGCTCAGCCATGACCCGACTTGATGAACCTCACAGAGCCAGGTCCTTGTGACTCTTTCTGCTGATTTGCTTGTCTGAATAGACATCAGCACTAAAGAAATTACTCAGCTCGGTGTGTCAGTGACCACCACATAGAATTTCCAGTTAGAAAGACATCCCTGAGCTAAAATATGTGGCAGTCCTTGCTCTTAATCCTAATGCTCTCCTTCTGCCTCCCCAGGTAAGTGATCTCTCAATGTGTGGTCATGCAGCCTGATGCAAGGAGGTGTTAGGTTAATTCCCTTTGATAAAACCCTACTAACTTTTTTTTTGCCCTTGAAAAACTTGCTTTCCCTTCCTAATGCATCATCCTGGAAGCCCAAGGTTCACAGATATTCAGATTCATCTTCCTTTATACCATAAACATGCCAGATATATATAATCCATTTGGACACTGGCAAGTGATGACTATCAGAGGCAGAATGGGTACTGAGGGGCCCATAGTTATACAGTAACATCAGCTTGGCAGCAGCTCATCCATCGTGCTGGATGATCTGTCCATCTCCCTGCCTATGGCTTGTAGCACATAAAATACAGAGGAAAAGTCAGACCAAATATTCTACGAGCGACGCTCGTCTCATCTCAGCCCGGCTCTTTCCAGCCTCAGTCTTAAATGCACTCGTGGACCAACTGTCTGGTCGAGATGCTGCTTTTGGAAAGAAACATGTCTTAGAAATTCCTGAAAGTCGCTGCTCAGTGTGTGACATGTCAAGTTGCATCTGCTGTGTCACGAAACATCAGCGCGTTGCGAAGGACCATAATGAAAGGTGACAAGACACGCTGTAAACAGTTTCGGTCGATGTTTTTATTTATCCCAGAGCAAATTTCATGCAATATCACGATCGCGGGGAGAATTCACCTTCTGTTCCATCACTCAGCAAAACTTTTGCCTGTGGTGCTCTGTTGACTGACCCTGAACATTTTGGGTGTGGAGGTCGGTCAGCCTTTAAGCCGAGTTCTCAGGATCACTGCCCCTGCCCCAGCAGGCGTGGTGGTGGGTCTGTGCTCAGCGACCCCAGGGACCCCTGAGGGGTCAGGAATGCTGGGGTGGCATTTCCCCCAGCCTCAGCTGTGTCCCACCACCCACGCGTGTGCCGCATGGGGAATTCCCCCCTGTCTCCCAGCAAACGCGTGGCCGCGCACGGGGCTCCCCGAAAGGAGCTGTGCGGGACGACTCGGGGTTCCCACGACGGGCTGGGGCCCTTCCTGGGGCTGTCTTTGCCTCTCATAAACCCATTTGCAAATCCTCCGTTTGAGATGTACAGGTGGCTCATGTTTATCGAGGTTTTTCTACTTGGAGCTCATTTCCTTAAAATCTGTCCTTATGTTTGCTAAAATCCACACAGTCCCTGTTCCAAGCTGCACGAGGCTTTTAGCTCCTTTTTTCCTCTCAGCATTTTTTGCCTATATTGTTGCAGGAGTCAAATGGGGAAATGCACAGAGCTGGGAGATTAAAGATGTAAATTTTATAAACAGAAATCAAAGGTCCTAAATCCTGAGCAAAGAAAAGCCTACATAAGTATGAACATTAAAAAACATACATAAATAGTACTTCAAGGCTGAATGTGTTAAATTATTCAACAGTTAAGTCATAAGTGTTCTTAAACTTAAGTATAAAAATGCCCTTGACAATATTTCATAGCTGTGCATTTCTTTAAAATATTTAGCATTCTCATTAAAGAGAATGACTTTATTTTATATATTAGTTACACTCCTGCTTGTTAATATGAAGGAATTTAGTAGCAAAGAGCATTCTTATGTATATAAGCCAAAGACAATTTACATATAAAGTTGGACGACTATTCACTTTTTATTTATTCCTGGATCATCTGCATCCACGCAGAGCTATATAGCATTTAAACAAATTTGTTCCTTAATGTGTAGTATTAATATCTCCTGCCCCAAAATATCATTTGCTAATGCCATTGCAGAGACAGGTTCATTCAAAGCTACATGGAAGTTCTTGCCTTTGAAAGACTTAATGAACCTTACATTTTTGGTATACTGCACAGTGTAATGCCTATTACATATTCATTGCCAGAATGGAAGATTTCCTTTAACTCTGAGCTTCCTGGTCTAGTTCACTGTAAAACATTGTCAAAAGTCACAAGAGACTTTCACTGAAAATTGTGACTCTTGATAGCAGGATGTAATGGGGAGGTTTAGAATAGAAGAACCAGTGGTATATGGGCCCAGGGGGAATCGTTCTGACAGACAAATGGATGGATAATACAGTTTTTGACATAATGGGATGAAAAAGTTTATGCCAGAAAGAACTGAATTAAAGTTATTACTTTGAGGAAATTTTGAAGTTCTCAAGACCAGCGGTATTACCTGCGTGCGTTTCATTTTACTGCATCTCTGCATAACAGGTTTTTAAACAGGCTTGGTTTTGAATTGATTTGTAAGCTTACTCACAAATCTGCAATCAAAATTGTAGCTACTTTTCTGGAAGTAACCCCAGTAATGTCACTTTACAGGGGGTTGTTTTGGGAGCAGGATTTTTTGAACTCTCCGGTTTTTGCAAGTCCTGCATCATCCGTTTGCCTCTAAGCTCCCTTTTGTAAGGACAGCAAAACAAAAAAGGCTATTATTCTGCATTTTCCCCTGGAATAGTAGGAGGTTGCACAGAGCTATGTTATTTTGTATAAATTTCTTTTTCTCAGTGCTTTGTGAACTTTGGAAATTCACAGCTCTGAGGTTCCCGAGCCCTGGTGAGACACAGAAATCGGCTGATATACACAAACCATCACAACTGCAAGGTCTTAGTTAATCGAGGCCATTAAAAAAAAAAAAAAAAAAAAAGGGGGCACTGTACGTTTTTCTACTTGTTATTTTTAGGTGCTGGTGGGGCAGGGCTGCCAGTCAGACACGTTTCTGAGGGGTGCTGTGTGCACGTGTGCACCCAAGGGTTTGACCGCAGGTCTCTGGAGAGGGGACGGTGCAATAACAGCCGCTGCTCCCCGAAGCCTCTGCCTGAGCTGTGTCTCATTTTGGCTGGCAGGGACTGAGCCAACGGCTGAAACACAGAAATGAGAGCGGCAGAGAGAGGCCCTCATGATGGCAGAGATGAAAAATGTGTTAGCAGAGAACAATGAAGTGATGGTAAATCTGAGATGTAGGCACCAGTCACCACTTGTACCATGCTGTTGTCAGAAGTGTGTTGAGATATCGGAGAGAGCAGGCTGAGAAAGGGAAGCTAATTATACCACATTATTCACTTCTGCTCATTAGGTGTAGTACAAAGGCCCTGCTTTTTATGTATATATTAAAGTGCTGAGGACTACACGAATAGATAACTTCATGATTCTTTTGTCTCTCTAGTGGGTCAGTCCAGACAGAAAAATTGTGTTTTCACAGACATGCAACTTTCCATCCTGCAGAATTAGGGATTTCCTCCTGCATCACCTCTAACAAACAGAAAAAGACAACTCGCCTCCCTCTTGAAACCCAGGAAGCAAAGCTCCCGTTCCCTGTGACAATTCCTCACCCAGTGCCTGTGTGAGGGTGTGTGGGATGGTTCCCATCTTCTCCCCTCTGCTCAGTGCAGGCACCAGTGTTCATGAAAAAGCCCTTCCTGCTTAATCCCACTTCCCCACATGGCTCCAGGGGCAATTTGACAGCCCCTAACCTTCTCTGTGACTGACATCCATGCCTGTCCCCTCGTGCTGCCACTTGTCCCTCTGCCATCCTGAGGCCACAGATTCCTCTCCAGCTGTGTGTCAGTGAAAGGAATTCAGCTGTTTAATAAACTTTGGGTGGTACATATAACACATTCTGCCTTAGATGTTTCACAATCCTTCTATTGCATTTGGATCTGTAAATGAGCCATTAGGAAAAGACGACGAAGAAGGCAGAGGATAGGTTTATTGTAATTATTTATATATGAGAAATACCTGACTTTCAAAATTCATGGCTCTTTAATGCTCAAGCCACAGAGAACACATTAAATCCAAGAGGAGAGGAACAGCTATTGCTCTTCCACACTGAGGTGAATGAAATCCGATTTGGGCATTGAAACCTACCCTTCTTCACAATGAAAATTGCCTTGCTCTTCTAATTGTGAGCATCACAAAAGTCACTGCTTCAGTGAAATACCCTGCAGCTACACAAAAGGATAGACTGGAGAAGCACACATCTACCAATAAGTGGCACTGAGCATCTACTCCATTTCTCACACAGGTTGGCATATCTCTCAGTGGTCCATCTGGTAGAATTGGATGGCATTTATCAGGAAATAATCCAATTGTGGCATGCCAAAACCTGAACATGAAAAGTACTTGTGCCTAGTGTCAATCATTCACCCTCTGACAGTTCAATAAACATCCTTTCTGTGATGGTTTTCAGGAACACTGACACCCAAAATGCTGGAAACAATGCCAGAGATGGAAATGACAATGCTTCTGTGAAACATCAAAAGGGGCCGACACAACCTGGCATGGATTTTGCCAAGTGTTGCTTAGCAATACATCGTGCTCGTGGGCCACTGGCGTGTCAGGATTAGCTGCGAGGGGAGCGATATTCACACCTTAGCTGAGAACACATCCTCCCCAAACAGAGCAGCACAAGTGCAGCATCAGCAGGAGCAGGGGATGCCACAGCCTCAGTGCACAGCTCCAGGCTTCCCAAAAGCCATCTGCCCTCCCCACTTGTCTTCCTCAAGCGTGGAAAGACGGAGTGCCTCGTCCCAGTGCCGGTGCTGTCCTGTGAGCTTGGAGGGTACAAGGAGGTCTCGTGGCCTTTTTCTTGCAGAGGGGACTAAACTTTGCTGCCAGAAGAATGCAGGCAGAATTTGACCTGGGTTGGGTTGGCCTCTGGGCTCTCACAGTGGTGATAACACACAGGATGAAAGATTGAACCCAGAATTAGGAGGCGAATGACCAGTATGACTCCCAATGAAACGTGAAATAGGAATGGTTATTTTCACAGCAGTAAGAGGATGCAAGGAGCTCTTGGTAACAAAAGAAAAAACTTGTTCCCTTCCCGAATTTCCCAAGCGAGCCCCTCTCCCCCAGCATCTGGATGTGTCTCTGCAGCCACCCCCACCCTATGAGGGACCCTGGAGGGCAAAAGCAGCTTTTCCAGAAAAATGAAGCATGTGCAGAGGCCAGAGGGAAAACGTATTATTTGATATTGCAGGCACCACTTTGCCACTGAGGAGGAAACTGAATCGGGGAAAAGTAAAATAACTTGCCTGAAGCCACCGACAGACCTGGGAACTAAACTCTGGCCTCCTTCATGTGCCAAGTCCTGGAGCAGAGGCTCACGAGGTCTAACCAAATTGCCTTTTATCTTTGTGCCTGGTAAATGGGAGTGGGAGGAACGTCTGCGTATCAAATCAGGGGGTTTTGTCCGTCTCGAAATTCCAGGTTTTCAGATCCAGGAACCAACTGACACCTGGAGCATATAAACTGCCTTTTTGGTGTGGTGAGGACAGACCTGCGGGTCCAAGAACAGACGTGCCAGCCAAGCCTGTCCAAACAGGGATCTGCTGTGAGTCCAGAGCCTGGAGGGAGGCAAATGCCTGGGGAGGCACTTGTGGGGCAGTGCTTGTTTACCACTGCTCCTTTTGGCTCAGGGCAGACTAGTGGTAGGGCTGCAAATTCCATGGAAAAGGTGCTTTCCAACAGAGTGCTCTGAACAGAAATCCTGAGGTGTGCAGATCCTTATATATACTTATGACAGTTTTCCAGGGAGAAGTGCAAGCTAACTCCATCAGTGCCTTTGAGCCTTGACTTGTTAATTGGCATTACTTCTAATTCCCAGCTATATTTTAAGGTATGAACCTAAGGAATTTTAAAGTCATTATGTGGGTGAGGGACTGATAAAAATAAATCCTTCAGGTTTGAAAGTGGCAGAGAGGGAATAAAAGGTGTTAAGAAATCCAGGAGTTTTCAGCCAATTGGTTCAAAAAAGCATCCGGGTGGACTGCAGCTCCTAGAGAAAGGTCACTGATACTACTCTGGATACCTCTTTTTATGAACTTTATGCATCACATAAAATAAATTTAAAGCAGTTTAATTTAACAGTCTAATTAGTCATGGTTTTTTTCATCTTGTCTATTTAACTGTACATGGAACAAAGAGAAAGACACAGGGCCAAATTCAGAGCTGGCACAAATCAGCTCTGCAAGTCCAGGAAGCCATTCCTGCTCATCCAGGACTGAATACAGATGCCTGTGGCCAAATTTGTCCCTGGGGGTAACACCCCTTGTGTCTGGAGGCTTGAATGTGGCTGCCAGGAATTAACTCTCTGCAGAGCAGATCCTTGGGTCTCAGTGTTCAGAGCTCGAGCCAGGCGAGCTGAAACATGGGTTGAACACTCAGCAGAAATGGCTCACAGACTCGACACAAAGTTTGGAACAAAACTCTTCTGCGTGTTGGCCTCCCAGAGATTCTTGCTCACATTTCCCTTCACCTCAGCTGGCTTAATTCACACCCAATTTCGCTTTAAATTTCAGTGCTCATATAATCTCATGATCTCCGGCACGGAGCAGTCACATGAGTGCACCCTCCACTGGGAAAGAGTGTCTCCCCACTGCCTTTGATGTGGTTGCACTGGTTATGCCGCTGTGCTAAGTTGGCCTTGCTCTTCAGCTCATGCACAGAAACCCACAGCGTTAACCAGGCTTTGATGCAGGGATGTAAATCCATCCACGTTTACCAAGGTGAACTTTCCGTGCAGATCTCCATCTCATAAAGTCTTAGGCCAGCTAAAGCCTAGACCCCCAAGTCCATGGTTATGTCGTGGTGTTTGGGAGGGTTGTGATCCCACTGCTGGCTTTCACAAATCATTTTTGAAATGTTCTGGATTCCAGCAGAAATCTGCCTGCCATCAGTGAAGGTGTTTGATTTGCCATGTCCTTTTACAAGAGCACGTGCTGGGACAGGTTGGCATCTGATGCTGGCAGGCACTGGAGAGGCTTGGGAGGAGGCTGAGGTGGCTTAGCCATGTGTCACCCCAACCCTGAGGGACACGAGTCCCTTCCAAATGGCTCTTCCCAAAGTTCCTGCAAGGTATCATTTCCCTAGCCAAAAATAACTACAACAAACAACATGAGCACAATAAAGAAATTCAAATATATCTTAAACCACCTAATAATTAACCACGTTCAATTAGTCTCCGGGGTTTTCTGTGCTGCTGTGTGGTCTCCCTGGAGGCACCCCGGCACCACAGCGGTGAGTTAATGAGTTCTGGTTGTGTCTTGTCCGCACGCTCAGCTGCCCCACCGTGCTCCCCCTCTGGCCTCGTGCTCCTAGGAAGAACACCCACTTCAGAGGACTTTCTCCCTTTTCCTGCTGGAAGCTGATGAAAGGCTGGGTCCTCCCCTGTAGTGCATTTACCAGGGCTCTGCAGGGCTGTGTGAGTTCAGGGCTCAGCAGGGTGCTACCCCATGGCCCTTCCAGGGCATTATGACCAAGCTTGCCTGCTTTGGTTGCAGGGTGAGGGTTCCCATATCTGTCACCTAAAGCCCAGGTCTATCTTTAGACAATGTAGTTTCAAGAGTGTGGCTTAGTTCTCTCTTTGGGGAAGTCTGTAGACATCAGTGCTTCCTGGCATCTGTGTAAGTTACTCCTGTTTCTTCTGAAATCTGGTGTCACCGAACCATCAGGCCTTTTAGCACATCTTTCTCTTAACTTTTATTCATGTTTCATTTGGCTTTTGCACAGCAGCACCACACTCTTCCCAAAGTTTTTTGAAGCTCTGATTCTGTATTTTATCCCTCCTGTCTTCAGGTTCAGCCAGTGTCTGTGCAGACCCTGTGTCTCTACAAGAAATTGCATTTTCCTGTGACACAATCCTGATGGCACTGCAAGAGAGTCCCCAAAGTGAATCATGATGGAAAGGGACCCTCTGGACATGACCAGCACACGGGGCATTAGCCCAGCCTCCAGGTGCACCTCTCTGTTAGGTAATGGAAAATGTTCTCTTATTTCCCATCTGTGTGAACACCTGCGTGACAGGATGAGGCCTGCATCAGCTCCTTCAGCCCTGCTCTGCTGGGGGCTTCCATCTTTAACTTTTCCACTTCCTTGTTGTACCTGGGATATTTTTTTTTTTCTATAATACCACTGGGGTTGGCCCCGCACTGACTTGTGCCCCACTGCTGGACTCATAGCCACAAACTCTCCTTTTCTTCTCAGGGATGGGTCCACCCATACCCAGAGGCACCAGCAGTGGTGCCAGGAGGGCTCAGAGCCAGCACGGCTGGTGCCAGCATTTTGCTTCCCCCACACTCCACATCCCCTCTCCTGTGTCATTTTCTACAGTGGACACTTTAATGCACCATTTTCTGCAGACTCCCAGATCCACTCCTCCTGGCTGGGGGCTGTTTTCTTGCAGTACTTTGCATGAAGCTTCTCACAGTGCTGCTTTCCAGGAATTCTGTTCTGGACACGACGAATTCCTCTGCATGGCAAATTTTAATTGTTTTATCAAGGAATTTTTTTTTTCCCTGAGTTTTCCAACCTCTTTCCCTGGTGTTTTGCCTCAAATCCCTGCCATAATATGTTCCTTCTAATAAGGGATTCCAACCTGACAGTTGCAAGATTGGCACTGCCACCGCACATTACGAAATCTGGAGTTTGCACCGTGTTATCTTTTTCCATGGAAAAATAAGGCACTGGCATATGGCATCTCTCAAGAGAGTGGAGTCTGAGAGTGGGAGGCCAAGAAAGAGGAGGGTAAGAGATTTGGAGGCCAGTAATGGGAGCTGAGAGAAGCCAAAAGTGGGAAGCCCAAAGAATGCAGGCTGAAGGACACCATAATCTGCTCCCTGGCCATGCTCTCGCTGTTTTGTTCCCTATATTTCCTCAGTTTCCCACCCAGTGACTGCAGACCTGCACTTGTGTGTGACCCCCCACACCCGAGGTGAGGGCAGGAACTGCCTCAGCCCGCTCAGTGCAGCTCCAGACTTCAGGCAGGCCCCTTGGCTCCGAGAGGATCATAACCCCTGAGTTGTGTCTAATCAGGCAGCATCTGAGATTAATTGTGAGGGCTTTCCTCTACCCACCCACAGAGATAAATGCAGAGGAGCCAATTTGGTAATTGCCTTGAGTCCTGGTGTGCTTCTGAGTTGTTCCCGGGCCAGGATAAGGTTGGGTGAGGGAATATTTGCAGAGACACGAATGGAGCACTCACTGTGGCCCCAGCTCATAAAGATACCAGGGTGTCTTTAATGGGACAGAGCCAGGGATGTCATAGGTGAACACCATGATGCTATAAATAAGAAATCCCTGTTGTGGCTTTGCTTAGACTCCCTCTTGCCTTCCAACAGCTCTGGAGCCTGCTCTTGGGGTTTCCTACATCTCTCTTGGACCAGAAAGAAGGGGGCAACTATTTTTGCCACCCCCACTGAACTGGCTGTACCTCAGAACTGATATTGTGCTGAGGGCTCAGCTGACAATGCCATCACCCAAAGGTGATGTGCTCATGATTCTGGGTGACCTACAGCTTGACCAGGATGCTGCAGGACACATCTTGCTGTGTCATCCAAGATGTTGCGGTGTAGAGATGAATAAAGGACGGGGCGGGAGAAGATTGGTGCTTTAGGTGCTGTGGGTAGGTAGAGAAGGGAAAAGCAGCCTTGGCACCTGTTAGTGGCCATTAAAAACTCCCATGTTCTGCTAATCTGTGCTCATAAAAAGGCCATCTGCTAATGCTCAAAGGTCATTAAGTTACCAGCCCTGTTTACTCCTCCCGCGCTGCTGGGCCAAGCCTTTCTCAGAAAAGAGGGCTTAAATGGTCATTATGGTGGCGCCTGCTCACCCTGCTGGGTGGCAAAGGTCTCTCAGTATTTTCATTAGAAACCCAGACTTTCAGGGCTTTTTAAACTTGGCCATTAAAGCATTTGCTTCTCACTGCCTGGCTGCACTTCGGAGAGGGACGTTTTGTGTTGGACTGGTTGGTGATGAAACTGCTCAATGTCTGTGTGTTTTCCCTACAAGAAACAAAGGAAAAGCATAGAAAACAGAAGCCCACTTTGGGTGCAGCTCTAGAGGCTGTGCTGGGTGTTGGTTTTGGGGTTCAAGAGGCAGCAGTATGGTCTGCCCATACAAATGACACTGTCCCCAAACAGGCAGCGTTTGTGTCTCACACAGTCCCAGAACTACAGGTGGCTTAGGGGAGAAGCTGAGGCCTGGACTGAGAGTTGCCTTGATTTCATCCGTTTTAGTCAAACCTTTAAGGTTACATTAACATAGTTTTCTTGTGGTTAAATGGAACTATCAAAAACTTTGATAATTCTTTTTTCCTTCTGAGACTTCCCAGCGATAAAATAAGTCGTAGCTGCTCAAGTTTTTATCCTTCATTTCTGATAATGATGGTGCCTGTCTCATAAAAACCTGCCTTTTATCTTCCCCAATTAGCTGAGTTGCTGCACCCTTGTGCTGGGAAGTTCTGAGTGCACAGTCAAAGCACCCCCTCCCCAGCTCCACGGGGCCAAGCTGTCCACAGCACCCACTCTCCTGTCCCTGCTACCATCAGCACTGGTTTAATCTTTTGCTTTCTGCATAGCATGAAGAAGAAACCTGGGTCAATGAATAATGAAAGCTCATTGAAAACCTGGATTCTTAGAGTTCGGTCTCTGCTGCCTTTTATTTTAAGTGGAACTTCTTTCACAGATCTCTTAAATTATTTTTTTTTCTGGTTAATGCGTTCAGGCTTTCCCTTGTGCATTTTGTGAGGTTTTTCATCCAGGACTTAGGGGAAGATCACACTGGTTGTGTGATCCACTTGTTCTTCAGATTGCTTTTATTCAGATTGGTTTTTAATTGTTTTTATTGTTGTTTATATTTCTGTTCTGACTGAGCTCCAAGGCCAGCTGGGGACAGGAGGGTGCTGTGCTGGCCACTGTGTGTAAATAAGGAATATGGAATTCCTTAGAGAGCTAAGAGTCAGGAATGGATATGAAAAACAGGGAAGAATATATCTCAGTTTTTTTTTACAGAGTCTTTCCAAACCATGCTGCAGAATTTAAAAAATAAAAATTAAAAAATCCCTAAGTCTTCCTAGCTCAGCAGAGATGTTTTTGCCAGAACCTTCTTCTCATCAGCCAGTCCTTAAATCTGTAACAAACCAACAGGTAGTTAAAATAATCTCAACTAATTGTAACCAGGACTGCTGGCTTCTTCTGGGCTATTGTTCTGATGAGGCACCACGGCCAAAATCTTCAGGAGGTATAGAGGCAAAGCAGTCAGTGTAAGAACTCAAAACAAGAACTACAGGCCTGGAGGTTTTCTAACTTATTATTTAACTGCTGTAAAAGCAGGCCCTGTGTCTCTGCTGCAGGCGTGTCTGCTGTGGGCTGGCTCATGGCTTGGTCCAACTCAGTGTTGCTCCCTTGACTTCATGAGAAGAATGGATTAAAGTGTTACAAGTTGAGGGTTTAATTCAGATTTTCTCGAAGCGCAGAAGTGATAAAATTTGTACAACTTCACACCACCATTCTTACATCAGCCTTTCCAGGAAATTTCTTTTTTAAAAACACAGCCAAGCTTGGGAGTCCCTGGAACAAGAGACTGGGGGAGAAATTATCCTGTGATAGACACAGTAAGGTATTTGGAAAGGCAATGGTGCAGTGAGCAGCCATCCATCCTCAACACCAGAGCGGTGGAAATGCCATTTTCCTTCCCCCTTGATCCCTGTGTTTGAACCAAGTACTAAAAAAGGTGTTTCATATTTTTGCAGTAGTCAGTACTTGAAATATTTTGGTTCCTTATAGGTAGTGACACAGTCTGTTTTGGTGGTACACATGAAAACAAACAAGGAAAGAGACAGAAAGCACAGGCAAATCCTTGGATGTTGTTTTGCTGAGGCTATGAAGTGGAGGAGGCAGAGATTTGTTGGGATTCTTGCTCAGCACACACAGAGCCAAATTATTGGCGAGTTTTGGTGTTGAGGGAATAAAATATTTTGCCCAGGGAAGGGTGAGGGATTTCACTTTGCAGATTTGCCTCTATTTTACTGGGTATATTTGTTTGTCTATCTCTTGCTTAGGAGTGTTGGGTAGGTTGGCTCCATAGGATTAAATCATATCCCAAACCATCCTGGCTTTGTGACAGTACAAACATTATTGGATTTAGTTCGCTTCTGCTTATCCACCTCCCGTCCTCCAAGATCCCCATTATTATTATAATAATACCCACAAAACTCCTGCTCTGAGATCAGAGGGGTTTTCAAGTGCCAAAGCAATCAACAAAGCATACCTGGTCCTTTTAATCTCCTTTAATCCCATCTTGTGGGACTCTCCCAATAAATGATCACGTATCCAAAAATTCTTTCTCTGCGATGACATTCGAGTTTTAGCTCACAGTTTTCATGAAATTGTCTCTTATATGAAAGAAGATCTACTGGGGCCTTCTTATGCCATCAATAAAATAAAAGTTTGGGTTGAAAAATTATCTTATGGAATAAAATGGAATAACAAAAATCCATCATTATCTATGTTTCAGAAAAGGATGGTGTTTTGTTTAGCATTTTAGTTAGAAATGATGTATGGCTACATCATAAAACACTTATATTAAAAAGATCTTCTCACCCTGAATTCAAAATATATATTGTACTCTCTTATCATCCAGTCATTTCAAAGTGAAAGTTAAAAATGCTCATCCTGTGGTATTAGTCACTGGTATTATATCTTATGGCTGATGTATTCTTCTAATACTTTTACTTAAAGGGGCTTTTACTCGGGGCCCATGAGAGCAGACATTTATTTTGTTATTGAAATGGTGATGCCATGGGTGGTGGGTTTGTATTATTTTGCCAGGAAGACTTTGCCCTTTCTGTTGGTTTCCTTTTTTTTTTTTTTTTTTTTTTGTGCATATGTTGATACCTACTCAATTTTAAAGAAAATCAGGTGATAGCAGAATAAAGGGTGGCCCATGCTGTGGTTCAAAGTCTTGGGGGCATGAGCTGTCCAGGAGTTTTCACAAAAATCCCTGTATTGGGAGCAGGCAATATGACAAAAAGCAGGACTCTGCAGTATCCTGGTTTGATGTTTTAGAGATGAAAAGTTTCTCCTGCCTGAGGCATAAATTTTGGCTTGAATGAGAGAGCCTAACCCTAAGGCAAAGATGCTGGCTCCCCGATTCCTGTTAGTGGTTTGAACCACACAGAGCAGAGTCTTATACCTGACTGCATCTTGTCCTAAGTGAAAGCCCTCACCACTAAAAAGTGAATATTGTCAGGGAAAAAAAAGGAAAGAGGAGTTATTTTCTGGTGGCAGGCTCCTTGGTTTGTTTCATTTGGGTTTTTCTCTAAAGGAATGTGGATCCATGCAGAACATAACTTCTCTGAAAACCCAAAATTTTACAAGAATGGGATAAAAAACCCCCCTTTCCTACACATTTGATAAGAGATTGTCTCAAGTTGTGAGAGTGTGAGGAGGAATTGGGTTAAGTCAGGCTGGTGACTTTTGTGGGAAAGCAAACACTGGGAAATCTGCAGAGTAACTGAGCTGGACACCCCTCTCTGGCCTGCAGAACAATTTACTGAGGGGCGGTTAAATGGCACAGATTAAGCTCATTAATGGTTCAGATATTTGCTTGGTTTACACAACGCTGTCCAGCAAATTATATTGATGCTTGACAGAATTATTGTCATTATTTATTTTGCTGTAAGCCAGATTTATAGATATTTGTAACTTTTGTAAGACTAAACATAAGAAACATTAATAACTTTACTAATTATATCACTGCTTTAGAGATATAGATAGTGATAAAAATGCCAAGTAAAGTGAGCTAGTAAAACATTTTAAAGAGAATTTTAAAGTGAGCTACTGATTGATGATCCCTTGGGTCCTTCTTAAGTTTTGAATGTGAGACTGGTGCTCCCCACCAGGGCACGAGGGCCTTTTGCCTCCATCAGCTCTTACAGCAGAGATGAGGAAGAACAAGACGTGTATTGAGCAACTGATTATTAAATCAGATTGCATAATCTGAAATATATTGAAATCCTATAATAGCATAAACTGAGGCTGAACTTGTTAAACACAACAGGGTTGGTTGTTTGGTTTTTTCACCTTTTCCTTGTCCTCAACCCCTCCTGGCTCCTGGATGGTTTATCTGCACTTCTTTGTCTCTTACCTGCTAAAATTGCAACCTCTTTAGAGCAGGAGCTGCCCCCTCCCTCTCTCTCATTACAAATATGAACAGGCCCTAGCACTTCTCTGATGAGGAATCTGGGGTCCTAACAAAAATATTAATAATGATTTCATGGCTGTTAAAAATAAATAGAAACTTTAATTGGTGAGCAGAGTCTATAGGGGCTATACACAAATTAAAGGTGTGCTTTTATGCAGCTGTCAAATGAAAAAACCGTTTTCCTACCTATTGATCCTGGATTTGCTGCGAGCACCCTTTTAAGGAGGGAGATAATGGGTGAGAAAAGAGTTAATAAATGTTCAGCCATTACTGCGAGCATGAATGGAAATCCATCATCAGCTCAAGTACTGGATGGGCTCTGGATGATAATCCAAGCCTGCTGACCACCATCAGTGCACTGGGAAGAAACCTGCAGGGCCCTGGAGCTGTGATCCTTAGGGATGTGCCTGGCTCCCTGCTTTTCTCGGGTGCACAGCACTGCAAAGCCCCTGGTTTTATTTTTCTCTGTGTTTAGTAATGACCTGCTTGAAACTCCCTTGAAGCCATTGGGAAGACCGGCAGTCTCTAATGGCCTTTGGATCAGGATTGTGGAAGTGTTTTCCTGAAGTGAACCACCAGTGGGAATTTTCTCCCAGGTGTGGGGAAAAAAAATATTTTTTTTTTTTCTTTCCCCCTTGGCCTCCCTGCTTTGCAATTTCTGATTAACTGGTCTTCCTAATACACTTGTGGTTAGTGTATTGTGGATGTTCCCAGGAGGAGAAACTTGGGCCTCACCTCATCCGTGGTGACATCCCATTGCTGTTGGATGGGATGAACACAAGGACAGAGGGTTATGGGCAAAGCTTTAGAGCAGACCACGATGATCTTGGAAAAAAGACAGGGAATGTGCCCTGAATCCACTGAAATCCTCAGAGTTTGGGCTGCCTCCCTGCAGTATGACAACAGGTCAAGCAAGTGACAGTGGGATTGATAATCCTCACTGGGAAATCAGGATGAGGCATCACCACTGAGGCTGGGAGAGCTGGAAAAGTTTGGCACGGACACCCACCCCTATGCTCACCCACCCCAGGTCAGAGTCTTGGCCATGCAGAGCAACTCAGAAAAGTCATAGGAACAGGCTTTGGTGGAAGATTCCTGGGGTTTCTTTCTAGGCATGCTGTAAATATCACAGGGGCTGTTCTCCCTTTGATCCCAAACTAGAGATGAAAGGAACAATTCACACACATTTTTGAACCATAAAAAA